>NW_027443668.1:0-38407 GCF_048569485.1 Anomaloglossus baeobatrachus | reverse complement strand
AGTATTTGACGTTCCTTATATTGCGGTATGAGGCTTCGCAGTAGGTTGCAAACATTCATCACCCATGACTTTCCCCAATTGAGCTCAGAAGCTCAATGTCTATCATGACCTCTCTTTTAGAATGTCCAAGAGCAAGCAAACTATTCCTCCAGGAGAGGGCGCCAACAGACTACTAAAGAGATCATCATTACTCAAAGAAAACCCCAAAAACCAATGCATGATAGGAATAAACAGGTAACTTTCTTTGGAGTGGAAGCGGAGAGATCGCACCAGATGCCAATTCTAGATGTTATCACACCTGTGGTCACTGCAGCAGCAGGTGAATCCACTTTGTCCAAAAGGGATCTATTCCATTCAATTGCAAATGATCTAGATAAGACAGAGAACTGCAGCACGGGGACATAGCCGAGTTGGTCAGGTTGAGTGGTGATGAGTTTGCTATTTGGATGAATAAAGAAAGTCAAAAGTGTGAAAGATAAAAAACAAAAGGAGGAAGTGTGAAAAGTGAATGGGCCAAATTGAGGTGCATATGAAGACGTATGCTTTCTTCCAATTCATTAAATCGGGCTAATATGAATCAGGTGAATTGAGTTCTGCTTTTGGAAACTGGGTTAAGAAGGGGTGCACCGTTCCTGGAGGTACTGCAATACCAGGTCAATGCGTGGAGTGGACAGAGCAAGCTCTTTTTCCATCTCCCTGTTCTAAAAATCCATTTAATATATGGTCCCCAGATAGGGGACGTATCAGATATTAAACTGATAAGAACAGATACTACACTTGATCTTAGCCAAAAGGCCGAGAAGCGATAACCAGAATTGGTTTGGGCCTCGAGTGGCACCCTGGCCTATGCCGGACACATCTTAGGGAGAGAGAGCGAGAGGGAGACAAACCCACGCCTACACAAGACATTTTGTCACCCAAGCCAACCCTTGAAAAGGCTGCTTTGCAGAGCCAAAACAAGAAGAATGGTGCGTTTTGCAGCCGCCGCCCACTGCAATGAATCTGAATAACTCCTCCTTTAGGGCGCAAGCAACTCCCCTCCCCCTTGCAGTCTTTCCAATTCACGATACAAAAAGACGGACAGGACAGGTTGCCTGACTTTCCGTCACTGCCACCCTTTGCCATCCTTACCCGTAGAAAGCCCTTTCATCATCCCCAAACCCTAATCTTTTCCCTTTCCTTCCCAGCCCCCAAACCCTGCCCTCTGTACCTTTCTCACCACCCGCTTCCCTTCTCCTGTCATCCCCCTACCACCCGGGAAAAAAAGAGATTGCCCCCTCCTTCCACTAGCCCACCCTCCCACCCAAAGAACAACTTCTTCTGCGCAGCTTGTTTTCTAGGCAGCAGCGCTATTGTGATGTCATCGGGGGGCATTGTGACAAGCCGCCAGTGTTCCGTCTCTTCATGTTGTGCACAGTTCAAACGGAAAATACATCAACAGGCAGACTACAGAAAAGCTTACTATCAAAGGTTAGAGGGGGGCTTTCTCAGAGGGCTTTTTACAGTTTTTCTATTCCCAATTAGCCGTTTAAGTGTACTTATTGAAAGTAGTAATTCTTTCATAGGCCGCCCTTTCTTAGTATTTGACGTTCCTTATATTGCGGTATGAGGCTTCGCAGTAGGTTGCAAACATTCATCACCCATGACTTTCCCCAATTGAGCTCAGAAGCTCAATGTCTATCATGACCTCTCTTTTAGAATGTCCAAGAGCAAGCAAACTATTCCTCCAGGAGAGGGCGCCAACAGACTACTAAAGAGATCATCATTACTCAAAGAAAACCCAAAAACCAATGCATGATAGGAATAAACAGGTAACTTTCTTTGGAGTGGAAGCGGAGAGATCGCACCAGATGCCAATTCTAGATGTTATCACACCTGTGGTCACTGCAGCAGCAGGTGAATCCACTTTGTCCAAAAGGGATCTATTCCATTCAATTGCAAATGATCTAGATAAGACAGAGAACTGCAGCACGGGGACATAGCCGAGTTGGTCAGGTTGAGTGGTGATGAGTTTGCTATTTGGATGAATAAAGAAAGTCAAAAGTGTGAAAGATAAAAAACAAAAGGAGGAAGTGTGAAAAGTGAATGGGCCAAATTGAGGTGCATATGAAGACGTATGCTTTCTTCCAATTCATTAAATCGGGCTAATATGAATCAGGTGAATTGAGTTCTGCTTTTGGAAACTGGGTTAAGAAGGGGTGCACCGTTCCTGGAGGTACTGCAATACCAGGTCAATGCGTGGAGTGGACAGAGCAAGCTCTTTTTCCATCTCCCTGTTCTAAAAATCCATTTAATATATGGTCCCCAGATAGGGGACGTATCAGATATTAAACTGATAAGAACAGATACTACACTTGATCTTAGCCAAAAGGCCGAGAAGCGATAACCAGAATTGGTTTGGGCCTCGAGTGGCACCCTGGCCTATGCCGGACACATCTTAGGGAGAGAGAGCGAGAGGGAGACAAACCCACGCCTACACAAGACATTTTGTCACCCAAGCCAACCCTTGAAAAGGCTGCTTTGCAGAGCCAAAACAAGAAGAATGGTGCGTTTTGCAGCCGCCGCCCACTGCAATGAATCTGAATAACTCCTCCTTTAGGGCGCAAGCAACTCCCCTCCCCCTTGCAGTCTTTCCAATTCACGATACAAAAAGACGGACAGGACAGGTTGCCTGACTTTCCGTCACTGCCACCCTTTGCCATCCTTACCCGTAGAAAGCCCTTTCATCATCCCCAAACCCTAATCTTTTCCCTTTCCTTCCCAGCCCCCAAACCCTGCCCTCTGTACCTTTCTCACCACCCGCTTCCCTTCTCCTGTCATCCCCCTACCACCCGGAAAAAAAGAGATTGCCCCCTCCTTCCACTAGCCCACCCTCCCACCCAAAGAACAACTTCTTCTGCGCAGCTTGTTTTCTAGGCAGCAGCGCTATTGTGATGTCATCGGGGGGCATTGTGACAAGCCGCCAGTGTTCCGTCTCTTCATGTTGTGCACAGTTCAAACGGAAAATACATCAACAGGCAGACTACAGAAAAGCTTACTATCAAAGGTTAGAGGGGGGCTTTCTCAGAGGGCTTTTTACAGTTTTTCTATTCCCAATTAGCCGTTTAAGTGTACTTATTGAAAGTAGTAATTCTTTCATAGGCCGCCCTTTCTTAGTATTTGACGTTCCTTATATTGCGGTATGAGGCTTCGCAGTAGGTTGCAAACATTCATCACCCATGACTTTCCCCAATTGAGCTCAGAAGCTCAATGTCTATCATGACCTCTCTTTTAGAATGTCCAAGAGCAAGCAAACTATTCCTCCAGGAGAGGGCGCCAACAGACTACTAAAGAGATCATCATTACTCAAAGAAAACCCCAAAAACCAATGCATGATAGGAATAAACAGGTAACTTTCTTTGGAGTGGAAGCGGAGAGATCGCACCAGATGCCAATTCTAGATGTTATCACACCTGTGGTCACTGCAGCAGCAGGTGAATCCACTTTGTCCAAAAGGGATCTATTCCATTCAATTGCAAATGATCTAGATAAGACAGAGAACTGCAGCACGGGGACATAGCCGAGTTGGTCAGGTTGAGTGGTGATGAGTTTGCTATTTGGATGAATAAAGAAAGTCAAAAGTGTGAAAGATAAAAAACAAAAGGAGGAAGTGTGAAAAGTGAATGGGCCAAATTGAGGTGCATATGAAGACGTATGCTTTCTTCCAATTCATTAAATCGGGCTAATATGAATCAGGTGAATTGAGTTCTGCTTTTGGAAACTGGGTTAAGAAGGGGTGCACCGTTCCTGGAGGTACTGCAATACCAGGTCAATGCGTGGAGTGGACAGAGCAAGCTCTTTTTCCATCTCCCTGTTCTAAAAATCCATTTAATATATGGTCCCCAGATAGGGGACGTATCAGATATTAAACTGATAAGAACAGATACTACACTTGATCTTAGCCAAAAGGCCGAGAAGCGATAACCAGAATTGGTTTGGGCCTCGAGTGGCACCCTGGCCTATGCCGGACACATCTTAGGGAGAGAGAGCGAGAGGGAGACAAACCCACGCCTACACAAGACATTTTGTCACCCAAGCCAACCCTTGAAAAGGCTGCTTTGCAGAGCCAAAACAAGAAGAATGGTGCGTTTTGCAGCCGCCGCCCACTGCAATGAATCTGAATAACTCCTCCTTTAGGGCGCAAGCAACTCCCCTCCCCCTTGCAGTCTTTCCAATTCACGATACAAAAAGACGGACAGGACAGGTTGCCTGACTTTCCGTCACTGCCACCCTTTGCCATCCTTACCCGTAGAAAGCCCTTTCATCATCCCCAAACCCTAATCTTTTCCCTTTCCTTCCCAGCCCCCAAACCCTGCCCTCTGTACCTTTCTCACCACCCGCTTCCCTTCTCCTGTCATCCCCCTACCACCCGGGAAAAAAAGAGATTGCCCCCTCCTTCCACTAGCCCACCCTCCCACCCAAAGAACAACTTCTTCTGCGCAGCTTGTTTTCTAGGCAGCAGCGCTATTGTGATGTCATCGGGGGGCATTGTGACAAGCCGCCAGTGTTCCGTCTCTTCATGTTGTGCACAGTTCAAACGGAAAATACATCAACAGGCAGACTACAGAAAAGCTTACTATCAAAGGTTAGAGGGGGGCTTTCTCAGAGGGCTTTTTACAGTTTTTCTATTCCCAATTAGCCGTTTAAGTGTACTTATTGAAAGTAGTAATTCTTTCATAGGCCGCCCTTTCTTAGTATTTGACGTTCCTTATATTGCGGTATGAGGCTTCGCAGTAGGTTGCAAACATTCATCACCCATGACTTTCCCCAATTGAGCTCAGAAGCTCAATGTCTATCATGACCTCTCTTTTAGAATGTCCAAGAGCAAGCAAACTATTCCTCCAGGAGAGGGCGCCAACAGACTACTAAAGAGATCATCATTACTCAAAGAAAACCCCAAAAACCAATGCATGATAGGAATAAACAGGTAACTTTCTTTGGAGTGGAAGCGGAGAGATCGCACCAGATGCCAATTCTAGATGTTATCACACCTGTGGTCACTGCAGCAGCAGGTGAATCCACTTTGTCCAAAAGGGATCTATTCCATTCAATTGCAAATGATCTAGATAAGACAGAGAACTGCAGCACGGGGACATAGCCGAGTTGGTCAGGTTGAGTGGTGATGAGTTTGCTATTTGGATGAATAAAGAAAGTCAAAAGTGTGAAAGATAAAAAACAAAAGGAGGAAGTGTGAAAAGTGAATGGGCCAAATTGAGGTGCATATGAAGACGTATGCTTTCTTCCAATTCATTAAATCGGGCTAATATGAATCAGGTGAATTGAGTTCTGCTTTTGGAAACTGGGTTAAGAAGGGGTGCACCGTTCCTGGAGGTACTGCAATACCAGGTCAATGCGTGGAGTGGACAGAGCAAGCTCTTTTTCCATCTCCCTGTTCTAAAAATCCATTTAATATATGGTCCCCAGATAGGGGACGTATCAGATATTAAACTGATAAGAACAGATACTACACTTGATCTTAGCCAAAAGGCCGAGAAGCGATAACCAGAATTGGTTTGGGCCTCGAGTGGCACCCTGGCCTATGCCGGACACATCTTAGGGAGAGAGAGCGAGAGGGAGACAAACCCACGCCTACACAAGACATTTTGTCACCCAAGCCAACCCTTGAAAAGGCTGCTTTGCAGAGCCAAAACAAGAAGAATGGTGCGTTTTGCAGCCGCCGCCCACTGCAATGAATCTGAATAACTCCTCCTTTAGGGCGCAAGCAACTCCCCTCCCCCTTGCAGTCTTTCCAATTCACGATACAAAAAGACGGACAGGACAGGTTGCCTGACTTTCCGTCACTGCCACCCTTTGCCATCCTTACCCGTAGAAAGCCCTTTCATCATCCCCAAACCCTAATCTTTTCCCTTTCCTTCCCAGCCCCCAAACCCTGCCCTCTGTACCTTTCTCACCACCCGCTTCCCTTCTCCTGTCATCCCCCTACCACCCGGGAAAAAAAGAGATTGCCCCCTCCTTCCACTAGCCCACCCTCCCACCCAAAGAACAACTTCTTCTGCGCAGCTTGTTTTCTAGGCAGCAGCGCTATTGTGATGTCATCGGGGGGCATTGTGACAAGCCGCCAGTGTTCCGTCTCTTCATGTTGTGCACAGTTCAAACGGAAAATACATCAACAGGCAGACTACAGAAAAGCTTACTATCAAAGGTTAGAGGGGGGCTTTCTCAGAGGGCTTTTTACAGTTTTTCTATTCCCAATTAGCCGTTTAAGTGTACTTATTGAAAGTAGTAATTCTTTCATAGGCCGCCCTTTCTTAGTATTTGACGTTCCTTATATTGCGGTATGAGGCTTCGCAGTAGGTTGCAAACATTCATCACCCATGACTTTCCCCAATTGAGCTCAGAAGCTCAATGTCTATCATGACCTCTCTTTTAGAATGTCCAAGAGCAAGCAAACTATTCCTCCAGGAGAGGGCGCCAACAGACTACTAAAGAGATCATCATTACTCAAAGAAAACCCCAAAAACCAATGCATGATAGGAATAAACAGGTAACTTTCTTTGGAGTGGAAGCGGAGAGATCGCACCAGATGCCAATTCTAGATGTTATCACACCTGTGGTCACTGCAGCAGCAGGTGAATCCACTTTGTCCAAAAGGGATCTATTCCATTCAATTGCAAATGATCTAGATAAGACAGAGAACTGCAGCACGGGGACATAGCCGAGTTGGTCAGGTTGAGTGGTGATGAGTTTGCTATTTGGATGAATAAAGAAAGTCAAAAGTGTGAAAGATAAAAAACAAAAGGAGGAAGTGTGAAAAGTGAATGGGCCAAATTGAGGTGCATATGAAGACGTATGCTTTCTTCCAATTCATTAAATCGGGCTAATATGAATCAGGTGAATTGAGTTCTGCTTTTGGAAACTGGGTTAAGAAGGGGTGCACCGTTCCTGGAGGTACTGCAATACCAGGTCAATGCGTGGAGTGGACAGAGCAAGCTCTTTTTCCATCTCCCTGTTCTAAAAATCCATTTAATATATGGTCCCCAGATAGGGGACGTATCAGATATTAAACTGATAAGAACAGATACTACACTTGATCTTAGCCAAAAGGCCGAGAAGCGATAACCAGAATTGGTTTGGGCCTCGAGTGGCACCCTGGCCTATGCCGGACACATCTTAGGGAGAGAGAGCGAGAGGGAGACAAACCCACGCCTACACAAGACATTTTGTCACCCAAGCCAACCCTTGAAAAGGCTGCTTTGCAGAGCCAAAACAAGAAGAATGGTGCGTTTTGCAGCCGCCGCCCACTGCAATGAATCTGAATAACTCCTCCTTTAGGGCGCAAGCAACTCCCCTCCCCCTTGCAGTCTTTCCAATTCACGATACAAAAAGACGGACAGGACAGGTTGCCTGACTTTCCGTCACTGCCACCCTTTGCCATCCTTACCCGTAGAAAGCCCTTTCATCATCCCCAAACCCTAATCTTTTCCCTTTCCTTCCCAGCCCCCAAACCCTGCCCTCTGTACCTTTCTCACCACCCGCTTCCCTTCTCCTGTCATCCCCCTACCACCCGGGAAAAAAAGAGATTGCCCCCTCCTTCCACTAGCCCACCCTCCCACCCAAAGAACAACTTCTTCTGCGCAGCTTGTTTTCTAGGCAGCAGCGCTATTGTGATGTCATCGGGGGGCATTGTGACAAGCCGCCAGTGTTCCGTCTCTTCATGTTGTGCACAGTTCAAACGGAAAATACATCAACAGGCAGACTACAGAAAAGCTTACTATCAAAGGTTAGAGGGGGGGCTTTCTCAGAGGGCTTTTTACAGTTTTTCTATTCCCAATTAGCCGTTTAAGTGTACTTATTGAAAGTAGTAATTCTTTCATAGGCCGCCCTTTCTTAGTATTTGACGTTCCTTATATTGCGGTATGAGGCTTCGCAGTAGGTTGCAAACATTCATCACCCATGACTTTCCCCAATTGAGCTCAGAAGCTCAATGTCTATCATGACCTCTCTTTTAGAATGTCCAAGAGCAAGCAAACTATTCCTCCAGGAGAGGGCGCCAACAGACTACTAAAGAGATCATCATTACTCAAAGAAAACCCCAAAAACCAATGCATGATAGGAATAAACAGGTAACTTTCTTTGGAGTGGAAGCGGAGAGATCGCACCAGATGCCAATTCTAGATGTTATCACACCTGTGGTCACTGCAGCAGCAGGTGAATCCACTTTGTCCAAAAGGGATCTATTCCATTCAATTGCAAATGATCTAGATAAGACAGAGAACTGCAGCACGGGGACATAGCCGAGTTGGTCAGGTTGAGTGGTGATGAGTTTGCTATTTGGATGAATAAAGAAAGTCAAAAGTGTGAAAGATAAAAAACAAAAGGAGGAAGTGTGAAAAGTGAATGGGCCAAATTGAGGTGCATATGAAGACGTATGCTTTCTTCCAATTCATTAAATCGGGCTAATATGAATCAGGTGAATTGAGTTCTGCTTTTGGAAACTGGGTTAAGAAGGGGTGCACCGTTCCTGGAGGTACTGCAATACCAGGTCAATGCGTGGAGTGGACAGAGCAAGCTCTTTTTCCATCTCCCTGTTCTAAAAATCCATTTAATATATGGTCCCCAGATAGGGGACGTATCAGATATTAAACTGATAAGAACAGATACTACACTTGATCTTAGCCAAAAGGCCGAGAAGCGATAACCAGAATTGGTTTGGGCCTCGAGTGGCACCCTGGCCTATGCCGGACACATCTTAGGGAGAGAGAGCGAGAGGGAGACAAACCCACGCCTACACAAGACATTTTGTCACCCAAGCCAACCCTTGAAAAGGCTGCTTTGCAGAGCCAAAACAAGAAGAATGGTGCGTTTTGCAGCCGCCGCCCACTGCAATGAATCTGAATAACTCCTCCTTTAGGGCGCAAGCAACTCCCCTCCCCCTTGCAGTCTTTCCAATTCACGATACAAAAAGACGGACAGGACAGGTTGCCTGACTTTCCGTCACTGCCACCCTTTGCCATCCTTACCCGTAGAAAGCCCTTTCATCATCCCCAAACCCTAATCTTTTCCCTTTCCTTCCCAGCCCCCAAACCCTGCCCTCTGTACCTTTCTCACCACCCGCTTCCCTTCTCCTGTCATCCCCCTACCACCCGGGAAAAAAAGAGATTGCCCCCTCCTTCCACTAGCCCACCCTCCCACCCAAAGAACAACTTCTTCTGCGCAGCTTGTTTTCTAGGCAGCAGCGCTATTGTGATGTCATCGGGGGGCATTGTGACAAGCCGCCAGTGTTCCGTCTCTTCATGTTGTGCACAGTTCAAACGGAAAATACATCAACAGGCAGACTACAGAAAAGCTTACTATCAAAGGTTAGAGGGGGGCTTTCTCAGAGGGCTTTTTACAGTTTTTCTATTCCCAATTAGCCGTTTAAGTGTACTTATTGAAAGTAGTAATTCTTTCATAGGCCGCCCTTTCTTAGTATTTGACGTTCCTTATATTGCGGTATGAGGCTTCGCAGTAGGTTGCAAACATTCATCACCCATGACTTTCCCCAATTGAGCTCAGAAGCTCAATGTCTATCATGACCTCTCTTTTAGAATGTCCAAGAGCAAGCAAACTATTCCTCCAGGAGAGGGCGCCAACAGACTACTAAAGAGATCATCATTACTCAAAGAAAACCCCAAAAACCAATGCATGATAGGAATAAACAGGTAACTTTCTTTGGAGTGGAAGCGGAGAGATCGCACCAGATGCCAATTCTAGATGTTATCACACCTGTGGTCACTGCAGCAGCAGGTGAATCCACTTTGTCCAAAAGGGATCTATTCCATTCAATTGCAAATGATCTAGATAAGACAGAGAACTGCAGCACGGGGACATAGCCGAGTTGGTCAGGTTGAGTGGTGATGAGTTTGCTATTTGGATGAATAAAGAAAGTCAAAAGTGTGAAAGATAAAAAACAAAAGGAGGAAGTGTGAAAAGTGAATGGGCCAAATTGAGGTGCATATGAAGACGTATGCTTTCTTCCAATTCATTAAATCGGGCTAATATGAATCAGGTGAATTGAGTTCTGCTTTTGGAAACTGGGTTAAGAAGGGGTGCACCGTTCCTGGAGGTACTGCAATACCAGGTCAATGCGTGGAGTGGACAGAGCAAGCTCTTTTTCCATCTCCCTGTTCTAAAAATCCATTTAATATATGGTCCCCAGATAGGGGACGTATCAGATATTAAACTGATAAGAACAGATACTACACTTGATCTTAGCCAAAAGGCCGAGAAGCGATAACCAGAATTGGTTTGGGCCTCGAGTGGCACCCTGGCCTATGCCGGACACATCTTAGGGAGAGAGAGCGAGAGGGAGACAAACCCACGCCTACACAAGACATTTTGTCACCCAAGCCAACCCTTGAAAAGGCTGCTTTGCAGAGCCAAAACAAGAAGAATGGTGCGTTTTGCAGCCGCCGCCCACTGCAATGAATCTGAATAACTCCTCCTTTAGGGCGCAAGCAACTCCCCTCCCCCTTGCAGTCTTTCCAATTCACGATACAAAAAGACGGACAGGACAGGTTGCCTGACTTTCCGTCACTGCCACCCTTTGCCATCCTTACCCGTAGAAAGCCCTTTCATCATCCCCAAACCCTAATCTTTTCCCTTTCCTTCCCAGCCCCCAAACCCTGCCCTCTGTACCTTTCTCACCACCCGCTTCCCTTCTCCTGTCATCCCCCTACCACCCGGGAAAAAAAGAGATTGCCCCCTCCTTCCACTAGCCCACCCTCCCACCCAAAGAACAACTTCTTCTGCGCAGCTTGTTTTCTAGGCAGCAGCGCTATTGTGATGTCATCGGGGGGCATTGTGACAAGCCGCCAGTGTTCCGTCTCTTCATGTTGTGCACAGTTCAAACGGAAAATACATCAACAGGCAGACTACAGAAAAGCTTACTATCAAAGGTTAGAGGGGGGCTTTCTCAGAGGGCTTTTTACAGTTTTTCTATTCCCAATTAGCCGTTTAAGTGTACTTATTGAAAGTAGTAATTCTTTCATAGGCCGCCCTTTCTTAGTATTTGACGTTCCTTATATTGCGGTATGAGGCTTCGCAGTAGGTTGCAAACATTCATCACCCATGACTTTCCCCAATTGAGCTCAGAAGCTCAATGTCTATCATGACCTCTCTTTTAGAATGTCCAAGAGCAAGCAAACTATTCCTCCAGGAGAGGGCGCCAACAGACTACTAAAGAGATCATCATTACTCAAAGAAAACCCCAAAAACCAATGCATGATAGGAATAAACAGGTAACTTTCTTTGGAGTGGAAGCGGAGAGATCGCACCAGATGCCAATTCTAGATGTTATCACACCTGTGGTCACTGCAGCAGCAGGTGAATCCACTTTGTCCAAAAGGGATCTATTCCATTCAATTGCAAATGATCTAGATAAGACAGAGAACTGCAGCACGGGGACATAGCCGAGTTGGTCAGGTTGAGTGGTGATGAGTTTGCTATTTGGATGAATAAAGAAAGTCAAAAGTGTGAAAGATAAAAAACAAAAGGAGGAAGTGTGAAAAGTGAATGGGCCAAATTGAGGTGCATATGAAGACGTATGCTTTCTTCCAATTCATTAAATCGGGCTAATATGAATCAGGTGAATTGAGTTCTGCTTTTGGAAACTGGGTTAAGAAGGGGTGCACCGTTCCTGGAGGTACTGCAATACCAGGTCAATGCGTGGAGTGGACAGAGCAAGCTCTTTTTCCATCTCCCTGTTCTAAAAATCCATTTAATATATGGTCCCCAGATAGGGGACGTATCAGATATTAAACTGATAAGAACAGATACTACACTTGATCTTAGCCAAAAGGCCGAGAAGCGATAACCAGAATTGGTTTGGGCCTCGAGTGGCACCCTGGCCTATGCCGGACACATCTTAGGGAGAGAGAGCGAGAGGGAGACAAACCCACGCCTACACAAGACATTTTGTCACCCAAGCCAACCCTTGAAAAGGCTGCTTTGCAGAGCCAAAACAAGAAGAATGGTGCGTTTTGCAGCCGCCGCCCACTGCAATGAATCTGAATAACTCCTCCTTTAGGGCGCAAGCAACTCCCCTCCCCCTTGCAGTCTTTCCAATTCACGATACAAAAAGACGGACAGGACAGGTTGCCTGACTTTCCGTCACTGCCACCCTTTGCCATCCTTACCCGTAGAAAGCCCTTTCATCATCCCCAAACCCTAATCTTTTCCCTTTCCTTCCCAGCCCCCAAACCCTGCCCTCTGTACCTTTCTCACCACCCGCTTCCCTTCTCCTGTCATCCCCCTACCACCCGGGAAAAAAAGAGATTGCCCCCTCCTTCCACTAGCCCACCCTCCCACCCAAAGAACAACTTCTTCTGCGCAGCTTGTTTTCTAGGCAGCAGCGCTATTGTGATGTCATCGGGGGGCATTGTGACAAGCCGCCAGTGTTCCGTCTCTTCATGTTGTGCACAGTTCAAACGGAAAATACATCAACAGGCAGACTACAGAAAAGCTTACTATCAAAGGTTAGAGGGGGGCTTTCTCAGAGGGCTTTTTACAGTTTTTCTATTCCCAATTAGCCGTTTAAGTGTACTTATTGAAAGTAGTAATTCTTTCATAGGCCGCCCTTTCTTAGTATTTGACGTTCCTTATATTGCGGTATGAGGCTTCGCAGTAGGTTGCAAACATTCATCACCCATGACTTTCCCCAATTGAGCTCAGAAGCTCAATGTCTATCATGACCTCTCTTTTAGAATGTCCAAGAGCAAGCAAACTATTCCTCCAGGAGAGGGCGCCAACAGACTACTAAAGAGATCATCATTACTCAAAGAAAACCCCAAAAACCAATGCATGATAGGAATAAACAGGTAACTTTCTTTGGAGTGGAAGCGGAGAGATCGCACCAGATGCCAATTCTAGATGTTATCACACCTGTGGTCACTGCAGCAGCAGGTGAATCCACTTTGTCCAAAAGGGATCTATTCCATTCAATTGCAAATGATCTAGATAAGACAGAGAACTGCAGCACGGGGACATAGCCGAGTTGGTCAGGTTGAGTGGTGATGAGTTTGCTATTTGGATGAATAAAGAAAGTCAAAAGTGTGAAAGATAAAAAACAAAAGGAGGAAGTGTGAAAAGTGAATGGGCCAAATTGAGGTGCATATGAAGACGTATGCTTTCTTCCAATTCATTAAATCGGGCTAATATGAATCAGGTGAATTGAGTTCTGCTTTTGGAAACTGGGTTAAGAAGGGGTGCACCGTTCCTGGAGGTACTGCAATACCAGGTCAATGCGTGGAGTGGACAGAGCAAGCTCTTTTTCCATCTCCCTGTTCTAAAAATCCATTTAATATATGGTCCCCAGATAGGGGACGTATCAGATATTAAACTGATAAGAACAGATACTACACTTGATCTTAGCCAAAAGGCCGAGAAGCGATAACCAGAATTGGTTTGGGCCTCGAGTGGCACCCTGGCCTATGCCGGACACATCTTAGGGAGAGAGAGCGAGAGGGAGACAAACCCACGCCTACACAAGACATTTTGTCACCCAAGCCAACCCTTGAAAAGGCTGCTTTGCAGAGCCAAAACAAGAAGAATGGTGCGTTTTGCAGCCGCCGCCCACTGCAATGAATCTGAATAACTCCTCCTTTAGGGCGCAAGCAACTCCCCTCCCCCTTGCAGTCTTTCCAATTCACGATACAAAAAGACGGACAGGACAGGTTGCCTGACTTTCCGTCACTGCCACCCTTTGCCATCCTTACCCGTAGAAAGCCCTTTCATCATCCCCAAACCCTAATCTTTTCCCTTTCCTTCCCAGCCCCCAAACCCTGCCCTCTGTACCTTTCTCACCACCCGCTTCCCTTCTCCTGTCATCCCCCTACCACCCGGGAAAAAAAGAGATTGCCCCCTCCTTCCACTAGCCCACCCTCCCACCCAAAGAACAACTTCTTCTGCGCAGCTTGTTTTCTAGGCAGCAGCGCTATTGTGATGTCATCGGGGGGCATTGTGACAAGCCGCCAGTGTTCCGTCTCTTCATGTTGTGCACAGTTCAAACGGAAAATACATCAACAGGCAGACTACAGAAAAGCTTACTATCAAAGGTTAGAGGGGGGCTTTCTCAGAGGGCTTTTTACAGTTTTTCTATTCCCAATTAGCCGTTTAAGTGTACTTATTGAAAGTAGTAATTCTTTCATAGGCCGCCCTTTCTTAGTATTTGACGTTCCTTATATTGCGGTATGAGGCTTCGCAGTAGGTTGCAAACATTCATCACCCATGACTTTCCCCAATTGAGCTCAGAAGCTCAATGTCTATCATGACCTCTCTTTTAGAATGTCCAAGAGCAAGCAAACTATTCCTCCAGGAGAGGGCGCCAACAGACTACTAAAGAGATCATCATTACTCAAAGAAAACCCCAAAAACCAATGCATGATAGGAATAAACAGGTAACTTTCTTTGGAGTGGAAGCGGAGAGATCGCACCAGATGCCAATTCTAGATGTTATCACACCTGTGGTCACTGCAGCAGCAGGTGAATCCACTTTGTCCAAAAGGGATCTATTCCATTCAATTGCAAATGATCTAGATAAGACAGAGAACTGCAGCACGGGGACATAGCCGAGTTGGTCAGGTTGAGTGGTGATGAGTTTGCTATTTGGATGAATAAAGAAAGTCAAAAGTGTGAAAGATAAAAAACAAAAGGAGGAAGTGTGAAAAGTGAATGGGCCAAATTGAGGTGCATATGAAGACGTATGCTTTCTTCCAATTCATTAAATCGGGCTAATATGAATCAGGTGAATTGAGTTCTGCTTTTGGAAACTGGGTTAAGAAGGGGTGCACCGTTCCTGGAGGTACTGCAATACCAGGTCAATGCGTGGAGTGGACAGAGCAAGCTCTTTTTCCATCTCCCTGTTCTAAAAATCCATTTAATATATGGTCCCCAGATAGGGGACGTATCAGATATTAAACTGATAAGAACAGATACTACACTTGATCTTAGCCAAAAGGCCGAGAAGCGATAACCAGAATTGGTTTGGGCCTCGAGTGGCACCCTGGCCTATGCCGGACACATCTTAGGGAGAGAGAGCGAGAGGGAGACAAACCCACGCCTACACAAGACATTTTGTCACCCAAGCCAACCCTTGAAAAGGCTGCTTTGCAGAGCCAAAACAAGAAGAATGGTGCGTTTTGCAGCCGCCGCCCACTGCAATGAATCTGAATAACTCCTCCTTTAGGGCGCAAGCAACTCCCCTCCCCCTTGCAGTCTTTCCAATTCACGATACAAAAAGACGGACAGGACAGGTTGCCTGACTTTCCGTCACTGCCACCCTTTGCCATCCTTACCCGTAGAAAGCCCTTTCATCATCCCCAAACCCTAATCTTTTCCCTTTCCTTCCCAGCCCCCAAACCCTGCCCTCTGTACCTTTCTCACCACCCGCTTCCCTTCTCCTGTCATCCCCCTACCACCCGGGAAAAAAAGAGATTGCCCCCTCCTTCCACTAGCCCACCCTCCCACCCAAAGAACAACTTCTTCTGCGCAGCTTGTTTTCTAGGCAGCAGCGCTATTGTGATGTCATCGGGGGGCATTGTGACAAGCCGCCAGTGTTCCGTCTCTTCATGTTGTGCACAGTTCAAACGGAAAATACATCAACAGGCAGACTACAGAAAAGCTTACTATCAAAGGTTAGAGGGGGGCTTTCTCAGAGGGCTTTTTACAGTTTTTCTATTCCCAATTAGCCGTTTAAGTGTACTTATTGAAAGTAGTAATTCTTTCATAGGCCGCCCTTTCTTAGTATTTGACGTTCCTTATATTGCGGTATGAGGCTTCGCAGTAGGTTGCAAACATTCATCACCCATGACTTTCCCCAATTGAGCTCAGAAGCTCAATGTCTATCATGACCTCTCTTTTAGAATGTCCAAGAGCAAGCAAACTATTCCTCCAGGAGAGGGCGCCAACAGACTACTAAAGAGATCATCATTACTCAAAGAAAACCCCAAAAACCAATGCATGATAGGAATAAACAGGTAACTTTCTTTGGAGTGGAAGCGGAGAGATCGCACCAGATGCCAATTCTAGATGTTATCACACCTGTGGTCACTGCAGCAGCAGGTGAATCCACTTTGTCCAAAAGGGATCTATTCCATTCAATTGCAAATGATCTAGATAAGACAGAGAACTGCAGCACGGGGACATAGCCGAGTTGGTCAGGTTGAGTGGTGATGAGTTTGCTATTTGGATGAATAAAGAAAGTCAAAAGTGTGAAAGATAAAAAACAAAAGGAGGAAGTGTGAAAAGTGAATGGGCCAAATTGAGGTGCATATGAAGACGTATGCTTTCTTCCAATTCATTAAATCGGGCTAATATGAATCAGGTGAATTGAGTTCTGCTTTTGGAAACTGGGTTAAGAAGGGGTGCACCGTTCCTGGAGGTACTGCAATACCAGGTCAATGCGTGGAGTGGACAGAGCAAGCTCTTTTTCCATCTCCCTGTTCTAAAAATCCATTTAATATATGGTCCCCAGATAGGGGACGTATCAGATATTAAACTGATAAGAACAGATTTTGATTTAATGAAGCTTTCCAAAGCACCACAAAAAATGCATGACCGAAGTCACACCAAAAACAGTGCAAAGGCTAGGATTCGTGTGGACCCCACCGTGAGGAGAGGGTCCCCAAAAATCAACCCCGTCCCTCCGAGCCAGAAGGCCACAGCAAGGGTCAGGGATCTTCGGTGCTCTCCCAAGCCGAAGCCTGGTTGAGCCTTGTCGTTGCTCCCAGCGTCCACCCAGGCATCTTACCCAAGTGGAGTAGAGAGCTACTAGTTGTTGGTTTCGCAGCCGAAACTGCCCGGACCGTCAACCGGTGTTGGTTTCTCAGCCCAAGGCTAACCGGACCTCCAACCGGGTGTTGGTTTCTCAGCCGAAGCTGACCCAGACCTCCAACCGGGTGTTGGTTTCTCAGCCGAAGCTGACCCAGACCTCCAACCGGGTGTTAGTTTCTCAGCCCAAAGCTGACCAGACCTCCGACCGGGATTATAAAAATTTCCCTTCCTAGCCAGAAGGCCGGGATAGGGTAATATGCTCAAAAAGTATGAAAAGGCAAGGTACGGTGTGCTACAGAGCCCAAGGCTTGCCGGGGTCCCAAGCCAGCAAGCTCAGACTCACTCCAGGGTCGTCAGTCCTGGGGCACGTTGTACCATAGCCCCCCACCCTTACTCAGTCTAATAGCCTCGATCCTGGTAGGGCCATGTTTTCCTCTAGATGAATATACTATCCACCCAGAGTACTAGCAAGCGCAACCTTCCAGTGTGCATTGTATCATTGTACTAAGGTGGCCTGGAGCTTAAACCACCTCTTCGAACAACACTACACTTGATCTTAGCCAAAAGGCCGAGAAGCGATAACCAGAATTGGTTTGGGCCTCGAGTGGCACCCTGGCCTATGCCGGACACATCTTAGGGAGAGAGAGCGAGAGGGAGACAAACCCACGCCTACACAAGACATTTTGTCACCCAAGCCAACCCTTGAAAAGGCTGCTTTGCAGAGCCAAAACAAGAAGAATGGTGCGTTTTGCAGCCGCCGCCCACTGCAATGAATCTGAATAACTCCTCCTTTAGGGCGCAAGCAACTCCCCTCCCCCTTGCAGTCTTTCCAATTCACGATACAAAAAGACGGACAGGACAGGTTGCCTGACTTTCCGTCACTGCCACCCTTTGCCATCCTTACCCGTAGAAAGCCCTTTCATCATCCCCAAACCCTAATCTTTTCCCTTTCCTTCCCAGCCCCCAAACCCTGCCCTCTGTACCTTTCTCACCACCCGCTTCCCTTCTCCTGTCATCCCCCTACCACCCGGGAAAAAAAGAGATTGCCCCCTCCTTCCACTAGCCCACCCTCCCACCCAAAGAACAACTTCTTCTGCGCAGCTTGTTTTCTAGGCAGCAGCGCTATTGTGATGTCATCGGGGGGCATTGTGACAAGCCGCCAGTGTTCCGTCTCTTCATGTTGTGCACAGTTCAAACGGAAAATACATCAACAGGCAGACTACAGAAAAGCTTACTATCAAAGGTTAGAGGGGGGCTTTCTCAGAGGGCTTTTTACAGTTTTTCTATTCCCAATTAGCCGTTTAAGTGTACTTATTGAAAGTAGTAATTCTTTCATAGGCCGCCCTTTCTTAGTATTTGACGTTCCTTATATTGCGGTATGAGGCTTCGCAGTAGGTTGCAAACATTCATCACCCATGACTTTCCCCAATTGAGCTCAGAAGCTCAATGTCTATCATGACCTCTCTTTTAGAATGTCCAAGAGCAAGCAAACTATTCCTCCAGGAGAGGGCGCCAACAGACTACTAAAGAGATCATCATTACTCAAAGAAAACCCCAAAAACCAATGCATGATAGGAATAAACAGGTAACTTTCTTTGGAGTGGAAGCGGAGAGATCGCACCAGATGCCAATTCTAGATGTTATCACACCTGTGGTCACTGCAGCAGCAGGTGAATCCACTTTGTCCAAAAGGGATCTATTCCATTCAATTGCAAATGATCTAGATAAGACAGAGAACTGCAGCACGGGGACATAGCCGAGTTGGTCAGGTTGAGTGGTGATGAGTTTGCTATTTGGATGAATAAAGAAAGTCAAAAGTGTGAAAGATAAAAAACAAAAGGAGGAAGTGTGAAAAGTGAATGGGCCAAATTGAGGTGCATATGAAGACGTATGCTTTCTTCCAATTCATTAAATCGGGCTAATATGAATCAGGTGAATTGAGTTCTGCTTTTGGAAACTGGGTTAAGAAGGGGTGCACCGTTCCTGGAGGTACTGCAATACCAGGTCAATGCGTGGAGTGGACAGAGCAAGCTCTTTTTCCATCTCCCTGTTCTAAAAATCCATTTAATATATGGTCCCCAGATAGGGGACGTATCAGATATTAAACTGATAAGAACAGGTACTACACTTGATCTTAGCCAAAAGGCCGAGAAGCGATAACCAGAATTGGTTTGGGCCTCGAGTGGCACCCTGGCCTATGCCGGACACATCTTAGGGAGAGAGAGCGAGAGGGAGACAAACCCACGCCTACACAAGACATTTTGTCACCCAAGCCAACCCTTGAAAAGGCTGCTTTGCAGAGCCAAAACAAGAAGAATGGTGCGTTTTGCAGCCGCCGCCCACTGCAATGAATCTGAATAACTCCTCCTTTAGGGCGCAAGCAACTCCCCTCCCCCTTGCAGTCTTTCCAATTCACGATACAAAAAGACGGACAGGACAGGTTGCCTGACTTTCCGTCACTGCCACCCTTTGCCATCCTTACCCGTAGAAAGCCCTTTCATCATCCCCAAACCCTAATCTTTTCCCTTTCCTTCCCAGCCCCCAAACCCTGCCCTCTGTACCTTTCTCACCACCCGCTTCCCTTCTCCTGTCATCCCCCTACCACCCGGGAAAAAAAGAGATTGCCCCCTCCTTCCACTAGCCCACCCTCCCACCCAAAGAACAACTTCTTCTGCGCAGCTTGTTTTCTAGGCAGCAGCGCTATTGTGATGTCATCGGGGGGCATTGTGACAAGCCGCCAGTGTTCCGTCTCTTCATGTTGTGCACAGTTCAAACGGAAAATACATCAACAGGCAGACTACAGAAAAGCTTACTATCAAAGGTTAGAGGGGGGCTTTCTCAGAGGGCTTTTTACAGTTTTTCTATTCCCAATTAGCCGTTTAAGTGTACTTATTGAAAGTAGTAATTCTTTCATAGGCCGCCCTTTCTTAGTATTTGACGTTCCTTATATTGCGGTATGAGGCTTCGCAGTAGGTTGCAAACATTCATCACCCATGACTTTCCCCAATTGAGCTCAGAAGCTCAATGTCTATCATGACCTCTCTTTTAGAATGTCCAAGAGCAAGCAAACTATTCCTCCAGGAGAGGGCGCCAACAGACTACTAAAGAGATCATCATTACTCAAAGAAAACCCCAAAAACCAATGCATGATAGGAATAAACAGGTAACTTTCTTTGGAGTGGAAGCGGAGAGATCGCACCAGATGCCAATTCTAGATGTTATCACACCTGTGGTCACTGCAGCAGCAGGTGAATCCACTTTGTCCAAAAGGGATCTATTCCATTCAATTGCAAATGATCTAGATAAGACAGAGAACTGCAGCACGGGGACATAGCCGAGTTGGTCAGGTTGAGTGGTGATGAGTTTGCTATTTGGATGAATAAAGAAAGTCAAAAGTGTGAAAGATAAAAAACAAAAGGAGGAAGTGTGAAAAGTGAATGGGCCAAATTGAGGTGCATATGAAGACGTATGCTTTCTTCCAATTCATTAAATCGGGCTAATATGAATCAGGTGAATTGAGTTCTGCTTTTGGAAACTGGGTTAAGAAGGGGTGCACCGTTCCTGGAGGTACTGCAATACCAGGTCAATGCGTGGAGTGGACAGAGCAAGCTCTTTTTCCATCTCCCTGTTCTAAAAATCCATTTAATATATGGTCCCCAGATAGGGGACGTATCAGATATTAAACTGATAAGAACAGATACTACACTTGATCTTAGCCAAAAGGCCGAGAAGCGATAACCAGAATTGGTTTGGGCCTCGAGTGGCACCCTGGCCTATGCCGGACACATCTTAGGGAGAGAGAGCGAGAGGGAGACAAACCCACGCCTACACAAGACATTTTGTCACCCAAGCCAACCCTTGAAAAGGCTGCTTTGCAGAGCCAAAACAAGAAGAATGGTGCGTTTTGCAGCCGCCGCCCACTGCAATGAATCTGAATAACTCCTCCTTTAGGGCGCAAGCAACTCCCCTCCCCCTTGCAGTCTTTCCAATTCACGATACAAAAAGACGGACAGGACAGGTTGCCTGACTTTCCGTCACTGCCACCCTTTGCCATCCTTACCCGTAGAAAGCCCTTTCATCATCCCCAAACCCTAATCTTTTCCCTTTCCTTCCCAGCCCCCAAACCCTGCCCTCTGTACCTTTCTCACCACCCGCTTCCCTTCTCCTGTCATCCCCCTACCACCCGGGAAAAAAAGAGATTGCCCCCTCCTTCCACTAGCCCACCCTCCCACCCAAAGAACAACTTCTTCTGCGCAGCTTGTTTTCTAGGCAGCAGCGCTATTGTGATGTCATCGGGGGGCATTGTGACAAGCCGCCAGTGTTCCGTCTCTTCATGTTGTGCACAGTTCAAACGGAAAATACATCAACAGGCAGACTACAGAAAAGCTTACTATCAAAGGTTAGAGGGGGGCTTTCTCAGAGGGCTTTTTACAGTTTTTCTATTCCCAATTAGCCGTTTAAGTGTACTTATTGAAAGTAGTAATTCTTTCATAGGCCGCCCTTTCTTAGTATTTGACGTTCCTTATATTGCGGTATGAGGCTTCGCAGTAGGTTGCAAACATTCATCACCCATGACTTTCCCCAATTGAGCTCAGAAGCTCAATGTCTATCATGACCTCTCTTTTAGAATGTCCAAGAGCAAGCAAACTATTCCTCCAGGAGAGGGCGCCAACAGACTACTAAAGAGATCATCATTACTCAAAGAAAACCCCAAAAACCAATGCATGATAGGAATAAACAGGTAACTTTCTTTGGAGTGGAAGCGGAGAGATCGCACCAGATGCCAATTCTAGATGTTATCACACCTGTGGTCACTGCAGCAGCAGGTGAATCCACTTTGTCCAAAAGGGATCTATTCCATTCAATTGCAAATGATCTAGATAAGACAGAGAACTGCAGCACGGGGACATAGCCGAGTTGGTCAGGTTGAGTGGTGATGAGTTTGCTATTTGGATGAATAAAGAAAGTCAAAAGTGTGAAAGATAAAAAACAAAAGGAGGAAGTGTGAAAAGTGAATGGGCCAAATTGAGGTGCATATGAAGACGTATGCTTTCTTCCAATTCATTAAATCGGGCTAATATGAATCAGGTGAATTGAGTTCTGCTTTTGGAAACTGGGTTAAGAAGGGGTGCACCGTTCCTGGAGGTACTGCAATACCAGGTCAATGCGTGGAGTGGACAGAGCAAGCTCTTTTTCCATCTCCCTGTTCTAAAAATCCATTTAATATATGGTCCCCAGATAGGGGACGTATCAGATATTAAACTGATAAGAACAGATACTACACTTGATCTTAGCCAAAAGGCCGAGAAGCGATAACCAGAATTGGTTTGGGCCTCGAGTGGCACCCTGGCCTATGCCGGACACATCTTAGGGAGAGAGAGCGAGAGGGAGACAAACCCACGCCTACACAAGACATTTTGTCACCCAAGCCAACCCTTGAAAAGGCTGCTTTGCAGAGCCAAAACAAGAAGAATGGTGCGTTTTGCAGCCGCCGCCCACTGCAATGAATCTGAATAACTCCTCCTTTAGGGCGCAAGCAACTCCCCTCCCCCTTGCAGTCTTTCCAATTCACGATACAAAAAGACGGACAGGACAGGTTGCCTGACTTTCCGTCACTGCCACCCTTTGCCATCCTTACCCGTAGAAAGCCCTTTCATCATCCCCAAACCCTAATCTTTTCCCTTTCCTTCCCAGCCCCCAAACCCTGCCCTCTGTACCTTTCTCACCACCCGCTTCCCTTCTCCTGTCATCCCCCTACCACCCGGGAAAAAAAGAGATTGCCCCCTCCTTCCACTAGCCCACCCTCCCACCCAAAGAACAACTTCTTCTGCGCAGCTTGTTTTCTAGGCAGCAGCGCTATTGTGATGTCATCGGGGGGCATTGTGACAAGCCGCCAGTGTTCCGTCTCTTCATGTTGTGCACAGTTCAAACGGAAAATACATCAACAGGCAGACTACAGAAAAGCTTACTATCAAAGGTTAGAGGGGGGCTTTCTCAGAGGGCTTTTTACAGTTTTTCTATTCCCAATTAGCCGTTTAAGTGTACTTATTGAAAGTAGTAATTCTTTCATAGGCCGCCCTTTCTTAGTATTTGACGTTCCTTATATTGCGGTATGAGGCTTCGCAGTAGGTTGCAAACATTCATCACCCATGACTTTCCCCAATTGAGCTCAGAAGCTCAATGTCTATCATGACCTCTCTTTTAGAATGTCCAAGAGCAAGCAAACTATTCCTCCAGGAGAGGGCGCCAACAGACTACTAAAGAGATCATCATTACTCAAAGAAAACCCCAAAAACCAATGCATGATAGGAATAAACAGGTAACTTTCTTTGGAGTGGAAGCGGAGAGATCGCACCAGATGCCAATTCTAGATGTTATCACACCTGTGGTCACTGCAGCAGCAGGTGAATCCACTTTGTCCAAAAGGGATCTATTCCATTCAATTGCAAATGATCTAGATAAGACAGAGAACTGCAGCACGGGGACATAGCCGAGTTGGTCAGGTTGAGTGGTGATGAGTTTGCTATTTGGATGAATAAAGAAAGTCAAAAGTGTGAAAGATAAAAAACAAAAGGAGGAAGTGTGAAAAGTGAATGGGCCAAATTGAGGTGCATATGAAGACGTATGCTTTCTTCCAATTCATTAAATCGGGCTAATATGAATCAGGTGAATTGAGTTCTGCTTTTGGAAACTGGGTTAAGAAGGGGTGCACCGTTCCTGGAGGTACTGCAATACCAGGTCAATGCGTGGAGTGGACAGAGCAAGCTCTTTTTCCATCTCCCTGTTCTAAAAATCCATTTAATATATGGTCCCCAGATAGGGGACGTATCAGATATTAAACTGATAAGAACAGATACTACACTTGATCTTAGCCAAAAGGCCGAGAAGCGATAACCAGAATTGGTTTGGGCCTCGAGTGGCACCCTGGCCTATGCCGGACACATCTTAGGGAGAGAGAGCGAGAGGGAGACAAACCCACGCCTACACAAGACATTTTGTCACCCAAGCCAACCCTTGAAAAGGCTGCTTTGCAGAGCCAAAACAAGAAGAATGGTGCGTTTTGCAGCCGCCGCCCACTGCAATGAATCTGAATAACTCCTCCTTTAGGGCGCAAGCAACTCCCCTCCCCCTTGCAGTCTTTCCAATTCACGATACAAAAAGACGGACAGGACAGGTTGCCTGACTTTCCGTCACTGCCACCCTTTGCCATCCTTACCCGTAGAAAGCCCTTTCATCATCCCCAAACCCTAATCTTTTCCCTTTCCTTCCCAGCCCCCAAACCCTGCCCTCTGTACCTTTCTCACCACCCGCTTCCCTTCTCCTGTCATCCCCCTACCACCCGGGAAAAAAAGAGATTGCCCCCTCCTTCCACTAGCCCACCCTCCCACCCAAAGAACAACTTCTTCTGCGCAGCTTGTTTTCTAGGCAGCAGCGCTATTGTGATGTCATCGGGGGGCATTGTGACAAGCCGCCAGTGTTCCGTCTCTTCATGTTGTGCACAGTTCAAACGGAAAATACATCAACAGGCAGACTACAGAAAAGCTTACTATCAAAGGTTAGAGGGGGGCTTTCTCAGAGGGCTTTTTACAGTTTTTCTATTCCCAATTAGCCGTTTAAGTGTACTTATTGAAAGTAGTAATTCTTTCATAGGCCGCCCTTTCTTAGTATTTGACGTTCCTTATATTGCGGTATGAGGCTTCGCAGTAGGTTGCAAACATTCATCACCCATGACTTTCCCCAATTGAGCTCAGAAGCTCAATGTCTATCATGACCTCTCTTTTAGAATGTCCAAGAGCAAGCAAACTATTCCTCCAGGAGAGGGCGCCAACAGACTACTAAAGAGATCATCATTACTCAAAGAAAACCCCAAAAACCAATGCATGATAGGAATAAACAGGTAACTTTCTTTGGAGTGGAAGCGGAGAGATCGCACCAGATGCCAATTCTAGATGTTATCACACCTGTGGTCACTGCAGCAGCAGGTGAATCCACTTTGTCCAAAAGGGATCTATTCCATTCAATTGCAAATGATCTAGATAAGACAGAGAACTGCAGCACGGGGACATAGCCGAGTTGGTCAGGTTGAGTGGTGATGAGTTTGCTATTTGGATGAATAAAGAAAGTCAAAAGTGTGAAAGATAAAAAACAAAAGGAGGAAGTGTGAAAAGTGAATGGGCCAAATTGAGGTGCATATGAAGACGTATGCTTTCTTCCAATTCATTAAATCGGGCTAATATGAATCAGGTGAATTGAGTTCTGCTTTTGGAAACTGGGTTAAGAAGGGGTGCACCGTTCCTGGAGGTACTGCAATACCAGGTCAATGCGTGGAGTGGACAGAGCAAGCTCTTTTTCCATCTCCCTGTTCTAAAAATCCATTTAATATATGGTCCCCAGATAGGGGACGTATCAGATATTAAACTGATAAGAACAGATACTACACTTGATCTTAGCCAAAAGGCCGAGAAGCGATAACCAGAATTGGTTTGGGCCTCGAGTGGCACCCTGGCCTATGCCGGACACATCTTAGGGAGAGAGAGCGAGAGGGAGACAAACCCACGCCTACACAAGACATTTTGTCACCCAAGCCAACCCTTGAAAAGGCTGCTTTGCAGAGCCAAAACAAGAAGAATGGTGCGTTTTGCAGCCGCCGCCCACTGCAATGAATCTGAATAACTCCTCCTTTAGGGCGCAAGCAACTCCCCTCCCCCTTGCAGTCTTTCCAATTCACGATACAAAAAGACGGACAGGACAGGTTGCCTGACTTTCCGTCACTGCCACCCTTTGCCATCCTTACCCGTAGAAAGCCCTTTCATCATCCCCAAACCCTAATCTTTTCCCTTTCCTTCCCAGCCCCCAAACCCTGCCCTCTGTACCTTTCTCACCACCCGCTTCCCTTCTCCTGTCATCCCCCTACCACCCGGGAAAAAAAGAGATTGCCCCCTCCTTCCACTAGCCCACCCTCCCACCCAAAGAACAACTTCTTCTGCGCAGCTTGTTTTCTAGGCAGCAGCGCTATTGTGATGTCATCGGGGGGCATTGTGACAAGCCGCCAGTGTTCCGTCTCTTCATGTTGTGCACAGTTCAAACGGAAAATACATCAACAGGCAGACTACAGAAAAGCTTACTATCAAAGGTTAGAGGGGGGCTTTCTCAGAGGGCTTTTTACAGTTTTTCTATTCCCAATTAGCCGTTTAAGTGTACTTATTGAAAGTAGTAATTCTTTCATAGGCCGCCCTTTCTTAGTATTTGACGTTCCTTATATTGCGGTATGAGGCTTCGCAGTAGGTTGCAAACATTCATCACCCATGACTTTCCCCAATTGAGCTCAGAAGCTCAATGTCTATCATGACCTCTCTTTTAGAATGTCCAAGAGCAAGCAAACTATTCCTCCAGGAGAGGGCGCCAACAGACTACTAAAGAGATCATCATTACTCAAAGAAAACCCCAAAAACCAATGCATGATAGGAATAAACAGGTAACTTTCTTTGGAGTGGAAGCGGAGAGATCGCACCAGATGCCAATTCTAGATGTTATCACACCTGTGGTCACTGCAGCAGCAGGTGAATCCACTTTGTCCAAAAGGGATCTATTCCATTCAATTGCAAATGATCTAGATAAGACAGAGAACTGCAGCACGGGGACATAGCCGAGTTGGTCAGGTTGAGTGGTGATGAGTTTGCTATTTGGATGAATAAAGAAAGTCAAAAGTGTGAAAGATAAAAAACAAAAGGAGGAAGTGTGAAAAGTGAATGGGCCAAATTGAGGTGCATATGAAGACGTATGCTTTCTTCCAATTCATTAAATCGGGCTAATATGAATCAGGTGAATTGAGTTCTGCTTTTGGAAACTGGGTTAAGAAGGGGTGCACCGTTCCTGGAGGTACTGCAATACCAGGTCAATGCGTGGAGTGGACAGAGCAAGCTCTTTTTCCATCTCCCTGTTCTAAAAATCCATTTAATATATGGTCCCCAGATAGGGGACGTATCAGATATTAAACTGATAAGAACAGATACTACACTTGATCTTAGCCAAAAGGCCGAGAAGCGATAACCAGAATTGGTTTGGGCCTCGAGTGGCACCCTGGCCTATGCCGGACACATCTTAGGGAGAGAGAGCGAGAGGGAGACAAACCCACGCCTACACAAGACATTTTGTCACCCAAGCCAACCCTTGAAAAGGCTGCTTTGCAGAGCCAAAACAAGAAGAATGGTGCGTTTTGCAGCCGCCGCCCACTGCAATGAATCTGAATAACTCCTCCTTTAGGGCGCAAGCAACTCCCCTCCCCCTTGCAGTCTTTCCAATTCACGATACAAAAAGACGGACAGGACAGGTTGCCTGACTTTCCGTCACTGCCACCCTTTGCCATCCTTACCCGTAGAAAGCCCTTTCATCATCCCCAAACCCTAATCTTTTCCCTTTCCTTCCCAGCCCCCAAACCCTGCCCTCTGTACCTTTCTCACCACCCGCTTCCCTTCTCCTGTCATCCCCCTACCACCCGGGAAAAAAAGAGATTGCCCCCTCCTTCCACTAGCCCACCCTCCCACCCAAAGAACAACTTCTTCTGCGCAGCTTGTTTTCTAGGCAGCAGCGCTATTGTGATGTCATCGGGGGGCATTGTGACAAGCCGCCAGTGTTCCGTCTCTTCATGTTGTGCACAGTTCAAACGGAAAATACATCAACAGGCAGACTACAGAAAAGCTTACTATCAAAGGTTAGAGGGGGGCTTTCTCAGAGGGCTTTTTACAGTTTTTCTATTCCCAATTAGCCGTTTAAGTGTACTTATTGAAAGTAGTAATTCTTTCATAGGCCGCCCTTTCTTAGTATTTGACGTTCCTTATATTGCGGTATGAGGCTTCGCAGTAGGTTGCAAACATTCATCACCCATGACTTTCCCCAATTGAGCTCAGAAGCTCAATGTCTATCATGACCTCTCTTTTAGAATGTCCAAGAGCAAGCAAACTATTCCTCCAGGAGAGGGCGCCAACAGACTACTAAAGAGATCATCATTACTCAAAGAAAACCCCAAAAACCAATGCATGATAGGAATAAACAGGTAACTTTCTTTGGAGTGGAAGCGGAGAGATCGCACCAGATGCCAATTCTAGATGTTATCACACCTGTGGTCACTGCAGCAGCAGGTGAATCCACTTTGTCCAAAAGGGATCTATTCCATTCAATTGCAAATGATCTAGATAAGACAGAGAACTGCAGCACGGGGACATAGCCGAGTTGGTCAGGTTGAGTGGTGATGAGTTTGCTATTTGGATGAATAAAGAAAGTCAAAAGTGTGAAAGATAAAAAACAAAAGGAGGAAGTGTGAAAAGTGAATGGGCCAAATTGAGGTGCATATGAAGACGTATGCTTTCTTCCAATTCATTAAATCGGGCTAATATGAATCAGGTGAATTGAGTTCTGCTTTTGGAAACTGGGTTAAGAAGGGGTGCACCGTTCCTGGAGGTACTGCAATACCAGGTCAATGCGTGGAGTGGACAGAGCAAGCTCTTTTTCCATCTCCCTGTTCTAAAAATCCATTTAATATATGGTCCCCAGATAGGGGACGTATCAGATATTAAACTGATAAGAACAGATACTACACTTGATCTTAGCCAAAAGGCCGAGAAGCGATAACCAGAATTGGTTTGGGCCTCGAGTGGCACCCTGGCCTATGCCGGACACATCTTAGGGAGAGAGAGCGAGAGGGAGACAAACCCACGCCTACACAAGACATTTTGTCACCCAAGCCAACCCTTGAAAAGGCTGCTTTGCAGAGCCAAAACAAGAAGAATGGTGCGTTTTGCAGCCGCCGCCCACTGCAATGAATCTGAATAACTCCTCCTTTAGGGCGCAAGCAACTCCCCTCCCCCTTGCAGTCTTTCCAATTCACGATACAAAAAGACGGACAGGACAGGTTGCCTGACTTTCCGTCACTGCCACCCTTTGCCATCCTTACCCGTAGAAAGCCCTTTCATCATCCCCAAACCCTAATCTTTTCCCTTTCCTTCCCAGCCCCCAAACCCTGCCCTCTGTACCTTTCTCACCACCCGCTTCCCTTCTCCTGTCATCCCCCTACCACCCGGGAAAAAAAGAGATTGCCCCCTCCTTCCACTAGCCCACCCTCCCACCCAAAGAACAACTTCTTCTGCGCAGCTTGTTTTCTAGGCAGCAGCGCTATTGTGATGTCATCGGGGGGCATTGTGACAAGCCGCCAGTGTTCCGTCTCTTCATGTTGTGCACAGTTCAAACGGAAAATACATCAACAGGCAGACTACAGAAAAGCTTACTATCAAAGGTTAGAGGGGGGCTTTCTCAGAGGGCTTTTTACAGTTTTTCTATTCCCAATTAGCCGTTTAAGTGTACTTATTGAAAGTAGTAATTCTTTCATAGGCCGCCCTTTCTTAGTATTTGACGTTCCTTATATTGCGGTATGAGGCTTCGCAGTAGGTTGCAAACATTCATCACCCATGACTTTCCCCAATTGAGCTCAGAAGCTCAATGTCTATCATGACCTCTCTTTTAGAATGTCCAAGAGCAAGCAAACTATTCCTCCAGGAGAGGGCGCCAACAGACTACTAAAGAGATCATCATTACTCAAAGAAAACCCCAAAAACCAATGCATGATAGGAATAAACAGGTAACTTTCTTTGGAGTGGAAGCGGAGAGATCGCACCAGATGCCAATTCTAGATGTTATCACACCTGTGGTCACTGCAGCAGCAGGTGAATCCACTTTGTCCAAAAGGGATCTATTCCATTCAATTGCAAATGATCTAGATAAGACAGAGAACTGCAGCACGGGGACATAGCCGAGTTGGTCAGGTTGAGTGGTGATGAGTTTGCTATTTGGATGAATAAAGAAAGTCAAAAGTGTGAAAGATAAAAAACAAAAGGAGGAAGTGTGAAAAGTGAATGGGCCAAATTGAGGTGCATATGAAGACGTATGCTTTCTTCCAATTCATTAAATCGGGCTAATATGAATCAGGTGAATTGAGTTCTGCTTTTGGAAACTGGGTTAAGAAGGGGTGCACCGTTCCTGGAGGTACTGCAATACCAGGTCAATGCGTGGAGTGGACAGAGCAAGCTCTTTTTCCATCTCCCTGTTCTAAAAATCCATTTAATATATGGTCCCCAGATAGGGGACGTATCAGATATTAAACTGATAAGAACAGATACTACACTTGATCTTAGCCAAAAGGCCGAGAAGCGATAACCAGAATTGGTTTGGGCCTCGAGTGGCACCCTGGCCTATGCCGGACACATCTTAGGGAGAGAGAGCGAGAGGGAGACAAACCCACGCCTACACAAGACATTTTGTCACCCAAGCCAACCCTTGAAAAGGCTGCTTTGCAGAGCCAAAACAAGAAGAATGGTGCGTTTTGCAGCCGCCGCCCACTGCAATGAATCTGAATAACTCCTCCTTTAGGGCGCAAGCAACTCCCCTCCCCCTTGCAGTCTTTCCAATTCACGATACAAAAAGACGGACAGGACAGGTTGCCTGACTTTCCGTCACTGCCACCCTTTGCCATCCTTACCCGTAGAAAGCCCTTTCATCATCCCCAAACCCTAATCTTTTCCCTTTCCTTCCCAGCCCCCAAACCCTGCCCTCTGTACCTTTCTCACCACCCGCTTCCCTTCTCCTGTCATCCCCCTACCACCCGGGAAAAAAAGAGATTGCCCCCTCCTTCCACTAGCCCACCCTCCCACCCAAAGAACAACTTCTTCTGCGCAGCTTGTTTTCTAGGCAGCAGCGCTATTGTGATGTCATCGGGGGGCATTGTGACAAGCCGCCAGTGTTCCGTCTCTTCATGTTGTGCACAGTTCAAACGGAAAATACATCAACAGGCAGACTACAGAAAAGCTTACTATCAAAGGTTAGAGGGGGGCTTTCTCAGAGGGCTTTTTACAGTTTTTCTATTCCCAATTAGCCGTTTAAGTGTACTTATTGAAAGTAGTAATTCTTTCATAGGCCGCCCTTTCTTAGTATTTGACGTTCCTTATATTGCGGTATGAGGCTTCGCAGTAGGTTGCAAACATTCATCACCCATGACTTTCCCCAATTGAGCTCAGAAGCTCAATGTCTATCATGACCTCTCTTTTAGAATGTCCAAGAGCAAGCAAACTATTCCTCCAGGAGAGGGCGCCAACAGACTACTAAAGAGATCATCATTACTCAAAGAAAACCCCAAAAACCAATGCATGATAGGAATAAACAGGTAACTTTCTTTGGAGTGGAAGCGGAGAGATCGCACCAGATGCCAATTCTAGATGTTATCACACCTGTGGTCACTGCAGCAGCAGGTGAATCCACTTTGTCCAAAAGGGATCTATTCCATTCAATTGCAAATGATCTAGATAAGACAGAGAACTGCAGCACGGGGACATAGCCGAGTTGGTCAGGTTGAGTGGTGATGAGTTTGCTATTTGGATGAATAAAGAAAGTCAAAAGTGTGAAAGATAAAAAACAAAAGGAGGAAGTGTGAAAAGTGAATGGGCCAAATTGAGGTGCATATGAAGACGTATGCTTTCTTCCAATTCATTAAATCGGGCTAATATGAATCAGGTGAATTGAGTTCTGCTTTTGGAAACTGGGTTAAGAAGGGGTGCACCGTTCCTGGAGGTACTGCAATACCAGGTCAATGCGTGGAGTGGACAGAGCAAGCTCTTTTTCCATCTCCCTGTTCTAAAAATCCATTTAATATATGGTCCCCAGATAGGGGACGTATCAGATATTAAACTGATAAGAACAGATACTACACTTGATCTTAGCCAAAAGGCCGAGAAGCGATAACCAGAATTGGTTTGGGCCTCGAGTGGCACCCTGGCCTATGCCGGACACATCTTAGGGAGAGAGAGCGAGAGGGAGACAAACCCACGCCTACACAAGACATTTTGTCACCCAAGCCAACCCTTGAAAAGGCTGCTTTGCAGAGCCAAAACAAGAAGAATGGTGCGTTTTGCAGCCGCCGCCCACTGCAATGAATCTGAATAACTCCTCCTTTAGGGCGCAAGCAACTCCCCTCCCCCTTGCAGTCTTTCCAATTCACGATACAAAAAGACGGACAGGACAGGTTGCCTGACTTTCCGTCACTGCCACCCTTTGCCATCCTTACCCGTAGAAAGCCCTTTCATCATCCCCAAACCCTAATCTTTTCCCTTTCCTTCCCAGCCCCCAAACCCTGCCCTCTGTACCTTTCTCACCACCCGCTTCCCTTCTCCTGTCATCCCCCTACCACCCGGGAAAAAAAGAGATTGCCCCCTCCTTCCACTAGCCCACCCTCCCACCCAAAGAACAACTTCTTCTGCGCAGCTTGTTTTCTAGGCAGCAGCGCTATTGTGATGTCATCGGGGGGCATTGTGACAAGCCGCCAGTGTTCCGTCTCTTCATGTTGTGCACAGTTCAAACGGAAAATACATCAACAGGCAGACTACAGAAAAGCTTACTATCAAAGGTTAGAGGGGGGCTTTCTCAGAGGGCTTTTTACAGTTTTTCTATTCCCAATTAGCCGTTTAAGTGTACTTATTGAAAGTAGTAATTCTTTCATAGGCCGCCCTTTCTTAGTATTTGACGTTCCTTATATTGCGGTATGAGGCTTCGCAGTAGGTTGCAAACATTCATCACCCATGACTTTCCCCAATTGAGCTCAGAAGCTCAATGTCTATCATGACCTCTCTTTTAGAATGTCCAAGAGCAAGCAAACTATTCCTCCAGGAGAGGGCGCCAACAGACTACTAAAGAGATCATCATTACTCAAAGAAAACCCCAAAAACCAATGCATGATAGGAATAAACAGGTAACTTTCTTTGGAGTGGAAGCGGAGAGATCGCACCAGATGCCAATTCTAGATGTTATCACACCTGTGGTCACTGCAGCAGCAGGTGAATCCACTTTGTCCAAAAGGGATCTATTCCATTCAATTGCAAATGATCTAGATAAGACAGAGAACTGCAGCACGGGGACATAGCCGAGTTGGTCAGGTTGAGTGGTGATGAGTTTGCTATTTGGATGAATAAAGAAAGTCAAAAGTGTGAAAGATAAAAAACAAAAGGAGGAAGTGTGAAAAGTGAATGGGCCAAATTGAGGTGCATATGAAGACGTATGCTTTCTTCCAATTCATTAAATCGGGCTAATATGAATCAGGTGAATTGAGTTCTGCTTTTGGAAACTGGGTTAAGAAGGGGTGCACCGTTCCTGGAGGTACTGCAATACCAGGTCAATGCGTGGAGTGGACAGAGCAAGCTCTTTTTCCATCTCCCTGTTCTAAAAATCCATTTAATATATGGTCCCCAGATAGGGGACGTATCAGATATTAAACTGATAAGAACAGATACTACACTTGATCTTAGCCAAAAGGCCGAGAAGCGATAACCAGAATTGGTTTGGGCCTCGAGTGGCACCCTGGCCTATGCCGGACACATCTTAGGGAGAGAGAGCGAGAGGGAGACAAACCCACGCCTACACAAGACATTTTGTCACCCAAGCCAACCCTTGAAAAGGCTGCTTTGCAGAGCCAAAACAAGAAGAATGGTGCGTTTTGCAGCCGCCGCCCACTGCAATGAATCTGAATAACTCCTCCTTTAGGGCGCAAGCAACTCCCCTCCCCCTTGCAGTCTTTCCAATTCACGATACAAAAAGACGGACAGGACAGGTTGCCTGACTTTCCGTCACTGCCACCCTTTGCCATCCTTACCCGTAGAAAGCCCTTTCATCATCCCCAAACCCTAATCTTTTCCCTTTCCTTCCCAGCCCCCAAACCCTGCCCTCTGTACCTTTCTCACCACCCGCTTCCCTTCTCCTGTCATCCCCCTACCACCCGGGAAAAAAAGAGATTGCCCCCTCCTTCCACTAGCCCACCCTCCCACCCAAAGAACAACTTCTTCTGCGCAGCTTGTTTTCTAGGCAGCAGCGCTATTGTGATGTCATCGGGGGGCATTGTGACAAGCCGCCAGTGTTCCGTCTCTTCATGTTGTGCACAGTTCAAACGGAAAATACATCAACAGGCAGACTACAGAAAAGCTTACTATCAAAGGTTAGAGGGGGGCTTTCTCAGAGGGCTTTTTACAGTTTTTCTATTCCCAATTAGCCGTTTAAGTGTACTTATTGAAAGTAGTAATTCTTTCATAGGCCGCCCTTTCTTAGTATTTGACGTTCCTTATATTGCGGTATGAGGCTTCGCAGTAGGTTGCAAACATTCATCACCCATGACTTTCCCCAATTGAGCTCAGAAGCTCAATGTCTATCATGACCTCTCTTTTAGAATGTCCAAGAGCAAGCAAACTATTCCTCCAGGAGAGGGCGCCAACAGACTACTAAAGAGATCATCATTACTCAAAGAAAACCCCAAAAACCAATGCATGATAGGAATAAACAGGTAACTTTCTTTGGAGTGGAAGCGGAGAGATCGCACCAGATGCCAATTCTAGATGTTATCACACCTGTGGTCACTGCAGCAGCAGGTGAATCCACTTTGTCCAAAAGGGATCTATTCCATTCAATTGCAAATGATCTAGATAAGACAGAGAACTGCAGCACGGGGACATAGCCGAGTTGGTCAGGTTGAGTGGTGATGAGTTTGCTATTTGGATGAATAAAGAAAGTCAAAAGTGTGAAAGATAAAAAACAAAAGGAGGAAGTGTGAAAAGTGAATGGGCCAAATTGAGGTGCATATGAAGACGTATGCTTTCTTCCAATTCATTAAATCGGGCTAATATGAATCAGGTGAATTGAGTTCTGCTTTTGGAAACTGGGTTAAGAAGGGGTGCACCGTTCCTGGAGGTACTGCAATACCAGGTCAATGCGTGGAGTGGACAGAGCAAGCTCTTTTTCCATCTCCCTGTTCTAAAAATCCATTTAATATATGGTCCCCAGATAGGGGACGTATCAGATATTAAACTGATAAGAACAGATACTACACTTGATCTTAGCCAAAAGGCCGAGAAGCGATAACCAGAATTGGTTTGGGCCTCGAGTGGCACCCTGGCCTATGCCGGACACATCTTAGGGAGAGAGAGCGAGAGGGAGACAAACCCACGCCTACACAAGACATTTTGTCACCCAAGCCAACCCTTGAAAAGGCTGCTTTGCAGAGCCAAAACAAGAAGAATGGTGCGTTTTGCAGCCGCCGCCCACTGCAATGAATCTGAATAACTCCTCCTTTAGGGCGCAAGCAACTCCCCTCCCCCTTGCAGTCTTTCCAATTCACGATACAAAAAGACGGACAGGACAGGTTGCCTGACTTTCCGTCACTGCCACCCTTTGCCATCCTTACCCGTAGAAAGCCCTTTCATCATCCCCAAACCCTAATCTTTTCCCTTTCCTTCCCAGCCCCCAAACCCTGCCCTCTGTACCTTTCTCACCACCCGCTTCCCTTCTCCTGTCATCCCCCTACCACCCGGGAAAAAAAGAGATTGCCCCCTCCTTCCACTAGCCCACCCTCCCACCCAAAGAACAACTTCTTCTGCGCAGCTTGTTTTCTAGGCAGCAGCGCTATTGTGATGTCATCGGGGGGCATTGTGACAAGCCGCCAGTGTTCCGTCTCTTCATGTTGTGCACAGTTCAAACGGAAAATACATCAACAGGCAGACTACAGAAAAGCTTACTATCAAAGGTTAGAGGGGGGCTTTCTCAGAGGGCTTTTTACAGTTTTTCTATTCCCAATTAGCCGTTTAAGTGTACTTATTGAAAGTAGTAATTCTTTCATAGGCCGCCCTTTCTTAGTATTTGACGTTCCTTATATTGCGGTATGAGGCTTCGCAGTAGGTTGCAAACATTCATCACCCATGACTTTCCCCAATTGAGCTCAGAAGCTCAATGTCTATCATGACCTCTCTTTTAGAATGTCCAAGAGCAAGCAAACTATTCCTCCAGGAGAGGGCGCCAACAGACTACTAAAGAGATCATCATTACTCAAAGAAAACCCCAAAAACCAATGCATGATAGGAATAAACAGGTAACTTTCTTTGGAGTGGAAGCGGAGAGATCGCACCAGATGCCAATTCTAGATGTTATCACACCTGTGGTCACTGCAGCAGCAGGTGAATCCACTTTGTCCAAAAGGGATCTATTCCATTCAATTGCAAATGATCTAGATAAGACAGAGAACTGCAGCACGGGGACATAGCCGAGTTGGTCAGGTTGAGTGGTGATGAGTTTGCTATTTGGATGAATAAAGAAAGTCAAAAGTGTGAAAGATAAAAAACAAAAGGAGGAAGTGTGAAAAGTGAATGGGCCAAATTGAGGTGCATATGAAGACGTATGCTTTCTTCCAATTCATTAAATCGGGCTAATATGAATCAGGTGAATTGAGTTCTGCTTTTGGAAACTGGGTTAAGAAGGGGTGCACCGTTCCTGGAGGTACTGCAATACCAGGTCAATGCGTGGAGTGGACAGAGCAAGCTCTTTTTCCATCTCCCTGTTCTAAAAATCCATTTAATATATGGTCCCCAGATAGGGGACGTATCAGATATTAAACTGATAAGAACAGATACTACACTTGATCTTAGCCAAAAGGCCGAGAAGCGATAACCAGAATTGGTTTGGGCCTCGAGTGGCACCCTGGCCTATGCCGGACACATCTTAGGGAGAGAGAGCGAGAGGGAGACAAACCCACGCCTACACAAGACATTTTGTCACCCAAGCCAACCCTTGAAAAGGCTGCTTTGCAGAGCCAAAACAAGAAGAATGGTGCGTTTTGCAGCCGCCGCCCACTGCAATGAATCTGAATAACTCCTCCTTTAGGGCGCAAGCAACTCCCCTCCCCCTTGCAGTCTTTCCAATTCACGATACAAAAAGACGGACAGGACAGGTTGCCTGACTTTCCGTCACTGCCACCCTTTGCCATCCTTACCCGTAGAAAGCCCTTTCATCATCCCCAAACCCTAATCTTTTCCCTTTCCTTCCCAGCCCCCAAACCCTGCCCTCTGTACCTTTCTCACCACCCGCTTCCCTTCTCCTGTCATCCCCCTACCACCCGGGAAAAAAAGAGATTGCCCCCTCCTTCCACTAGCCCACCCTCCCACCCAAAGAACAACTTCTTCTGCGCAGCTTGTTTTCTAGGCAGCAGCGCTATTGTGATGTCATCGGGGGGCATTGTGACAAGCCGCCAGTGTTCCGTCTCTTCATGTTGTGCACAGTTCAAACGGAAAATACATCAACAGGCAGACTACAGAAAAGCTTACTATCAAAGGTTAGAGGGGGGCTTTCTCAGAGGGCTTTTTACAGTTTTTCTATTCCCAATTAGCCGTTTAAGTGTACTTATTGAAAGTAGTAATTCTTTCATAGGCCGCCCTTTCTTAGTATTTGACGTTCCTTATATTGCGGTATGAGGCTTCGCAGTAGGTTGCAAACATTCATCACCCATGACTTTCCCCAATTGAGCTCAGAAGCTCAATGTCTATCATGACCTCTCTTTTAGAATGTCCAAGAGCAAGCAAACTATTCCTCCAGGAGAGGGCGCCAACAGACTACTAAAGAGATCATCATTACTCAAAGAAAACCCCAAAAACCAATGCATGATAGGAATAAACAGGTAACTTTCTTTGGAGTGGAAGCGGAGAGATCGCACCAGATGCCAATTCTAGATGTTATCACACCTGTGGTCACTGCAGCAGCAGGTGAATCCACTTTGTCCAAAAGGGATCTATTCCATTCAATTGCAAATGATCTAGATAAGACAGAGAACTGCAGCACGGGGACATAGCCGAGTTGGTCAGGTTGAGTGGTGATGAGTTTGCTATTTGGATGAATAAAGAAAGTCAAAAGTGTGAAAGATAAAAAACAAAAGGAGGAAGTGTGAAAAGTGAATGGGCCAAATTGAGGTGCATATGAAGACGTATGCTTTCTTCCAATTCATTAAATCGGGCTAATATGAATCAGGTGAATTGAGTTCTGCTTTTGGAAACTGGGTTAAGAAGGGGTGCACCGTTCCTGGAGGTACTGCAATACCAGGTCAATGCGTGGAGTGGACAGAGCAAGCTCTTTTTCCATCTCCCTGTTCTAAAAATCCATTTAATATATGGTCCCCAGATAGGGGACGTATCAGATATTAAACTGATAAGAACAGATACTACACTTGATCTTAGCCAAAAGGCCGAGAAGCGATAACCAGAATTGGTTTGGGCCTCGAGTGGCACCCTGGCCTATGCCGGACACATCTTAGGGAGAGAGAGCGAGAGGGAGACAAACCCACGCCTACACAAGACATTTTGTCACCCAAGCCAACCCTTGAAAAGGCTGCTTTGCAGAGCCAAAACAAGAAGAATGGTGCGTTTTGCAGCCGCCGCCCACTGCAATGAATCTGAATAACTCCTCCTTTAGGGCGCAAGCAACTCCCCTCCCCCTTGCAGTCTTTCCAATTCACGATACAAAAAGACGGACAGGACAGGTTGCCTGACTTTCCGTCACTGCCACCCTTTGCCATCCTTACCCGTAGAAAGCCCTTTCATCATCCCCAAACCCTAATCTTTTCCCTTTCCTTCCCAGCCCCCAAACCCTGCCCTCTGTACCTTTCTCACCACCCGCTTCCCTTCTCCTGTCATCCCCCTACCACCCGGGAAAAAAAGAGATTGCCCCCTCCTTCCACTAGCCCACCCTCCCACCCAAAGAA
>NW_027443667.1:0-38441 GCF_048569485.1 Anomaloglossus baeobatrachus | reverse complement strand
AGCTCAATTGGGGACAGTCATGGGTGATGAATGTTTGCAACCTACTGCGAAGCCTCATACCGCAATATAAGGAACGTCAAATACTAAGAAAGGGCGGCCTATGAAAGAATTACTACTTTCAATAAGTACACTTAAACGGCTAATTGGGAATAGAAAAACTGTAAAAAGCCCTCTGAGAAAGCCCCCCTCTAACCTTTGATAGTAAGCTTTTCTGTAGTCTGCCTGTTGATGTATTTTCCGTTTGAACTGTGCACAACATGAAGAGACGGAACACTGGCGGCTTGTCACAATGCCCCCCGATGACATCACAATAGCGCTGCTGCCTAGAAAACAAGCTGCGCAGAAGAAGTTGTTCTTTGGGTGGGAGGGTGGGCTAGTGGAAGGAGGGGGCAATCTCTTTTTTTCCCGGGTGGTAGGGGGATGACAGGAGAAGGGAAGCGGGTGGTGAGAAAGGTACAGAGGGCAGGGTTTGGGGGCTGGGAAGGAAAGGGAAAAGATTAGGGTTTGGGGATGATGAAAGGGCTTTCTACGGGTAAGGATGGCAAAGGGTGGCAGTGACGGAAAGTCAGGCAACCTGTCCTGTCCGTCTTTTTGTATCGTGAATTGGAAAGACTGCAAGGGGGAGGGGAGTTGCTTGCGCCCTAAAGGAGGAGTTATTCAGATTCATTGCAGTGGGCGGCGGCTGCAAAACGCACCATTCTTCTTGTTTTGGCTCTGCAAAGCAGCCTTTTCAAGGGTTGGCTTGGGTGACAAAATGTCTTGTGTAGGCGTGGGTTTGTCTCCCTCTCGCTCTCTCTCCCCAAGATGTGTCCGGCATAGGCCAGGGTGCCACTCGAGGCCCAAACCAATTCTGGTTATCGCTTCTCGGCCTTTTGGCTAAGATCAAGTGTAGTATCTGTTCTTATCAGTTTAATATCTGATACGTCCCCTATCTGGGGACCATATATTAAATGGATTTTTAGAACAGGGAGATGGAAAAAGAGCTTGCTCTGTCCACTCCACGCATTGACCTGGTATTGCAGTACCTCCAGGAACGGTGCACCCCTTCTTAACCCAGTTTCCAAAAGCAGAACTCAATTCACCTGATTCATATTAGCCCGATTTAATGAATTGGAAGAAAGCATACGTCTTCATATGCACCTCAATTTGGCCCATTCACTTTTCACACTTCCTCCTTTTGTTTTTTATCTTTCACACTTTTGACTTTCTTTATTCATCCAAATAGCAAACTCATCACCACTCAACCTGACCAACTCGGCTATGTCCCCGTGCTGCAGTTCTCTGTCTTATCTAGATCATTTGCAATTGAATGGAATAGATCCCTTTTGGACAAAGTGGATTCACCTGCTGCTGCAGTGACCACAGGTGTGATAACATCTAGAATTGGCATCTGGTGCGATCTCTCCGCTTCCACTCCAAAGAAAGTTACCTGTTTATTCCTATCATGCATTGGTTTTTGGGGTTTTCTTTGAGTAATGATGATCTCTTTAGTAGTCTGTTGGCGCCCTCTCCTGGAGGAATAGTTTGCTTGCTCTTGGACATTCTAAAAGAGAGGTCATGATAGACATTGAGCTTCTGAGCTCAATTGGGGACAGTCATGGGTGATGAATGTTTGCAACCTACTGCGAAGCCTCATACCGCAATATAAGGAACGTCAAATACTAAGAAAGGGCGGCCTATGAAAGAATTACTACTTTCAATAAGTACACTTAAACGGCTAATTGGGAATAGAAAAACTGTAAAAAGCCCTCTGAGAAAGCCCCCCTCTAACCTTTGATAGTAAGCTTTTCTGTAGTCTGCCTGTTGATGTATTTTCCGTTTGAACTGTGCACAACATGAAGAGACGGAACACTGGCGGCTTGTCACAATGCCCCCCGATGACATCACAATAGCGCTGCTGCCTAGAAAACAAGCTGCGCAGAAGAAGTTGTTCTTTGGGTGGGAGGGTGGGCTAGTGGAAGGAGGGGGCAATCTCTTTTTTTCCCGGGTGGTAGGGGGATGACAGGAGAAGGGAAGCGGGTGGTGAGAAAGGTACAGAGGGCAGGGTTTGGGGGCTGGGAAGGAAAGGGAAAAGATTAGGGTTTGGGGATGATGAAAGGGCTTTCTACGGGTAAGGATGGCAAAGGGTGGCAGTGACGGAAAGTCAGGCAACCTGTCCTGTCCGTCTTTTTGTATCGTGAATTGGAAAGACTGCAAGGGGGAGGGGAGTTGCTTGCGCCCTAAAGGAGGAGTTATTCAGATTCATTGCAGTGGGCGGCGGCTGCAAAACGCACCATTCTTCTTGTTTTGGCTCTGCAAAGCAGCCTTTTCAAGGGTTGGCTTGGGTGACAAAATGTCTTGTGTAGGCGTGGGTTTGTCTCCCTCTCGCTCTCTCTCCCCAAGATGTGTCCGGCATAGGCCAGGGTGCCACTCGAGGCCCAAACCAATTCTGGTTATCGCTTCTCGGCCTTTTGGCTAAGATCAAGTGTAGTATCTGTTCTTATCAGTTTAATATCTGATACGTCCCCTATCTGGGGACCATATATTAAATGGATTTTTAGAACAGGGAGATGGAAAAAGAGCTTGCTCTGTCCACTCCACGCATTGACCTGGTATTGCAGTACCTCCAGGAACGGTGCACCCCTTCTTAACCCAGTTTCCAAAAGCAGAACTCAATTCACCTGATTCATATTAGCCCGATTTAATGAATTGGAAGAAAGCATACGTCTTCATATGCACCTCAATTTGGCCCATTCACTTTTCACACTTCCTCCTTTTGTTTTTTATCTTTCACACTTTTGACTTTCTTTATTCATCCAAATAGCAAACTCATCACCACTCAACCTGACCAACTCGGCTATGTCCCCGTGCTGCAGTTCTCTGTCTTATCTAGATCATTTGCAATTGAATGGAATAGATCCCTTTTGGACAAAGTGGATTCACCTGCTGCTGCAGTGACCACAGGTGTGATAACATCTAGAATTGGCATCTGGTGCGATCTCTCCGCTTCCACTCCAAAGAAAGTTACCTGTTTATTCCTATCATGCATTGGTTTTTGGGGTTTTCTTTGAGTAATGATGATCTCTTTAGTAGTCTGTTGGCGCCCTCTCCTGGAGGAATAGTTTGCTTGCTCTTGGACATTCTAAAAGAGAGGTCATGATAGACATTGAGCTTCTGAGCTCAATTGGGGACAGTCATGGGTGATGAATGTTTGCAACCTACTGCGAAGCCTCATACCGCAATATAAGGAACGTCAAATACTAAGAAAGGGCGGCCTATGAAAGAATTACTACTTTCAATAAGTACACTTAAACGGCTAATTGGGAATAGAAAAACTGTAAAAAGCCCTCTGAGAAAGCCCCCCTCTAACCTTTGATAGTAAGCTTTTCTGTAGTCTGCCTGTTGATGTATTTTCCGTTTGAACTGTGCACAACATGAAGAGACGGAACACTGGCGGCTTGTCACAATGCCCCCCGATGACATCACAATAGCGCTGCTGCCTAGAAAACAAGCTGCGCAGAAGAAGTTGTTCTTTGGGTGGGAGGGTGGGCTAGTGGAAGGAGGGGGCAATCTCTTTTTTTCCCGGGTGGTAGGGGGATGACAGGAGAAGGGAAGCGGGTGGTGAGAAAGGTACAGAGGGCAGGGTTTGGGGGCTGGGAAGGAAAGGGAAAAGATTAGGGTTTGGGGATGATGAAAGGGCTTTCTACGGGTAAGGATGGCAAAGGGTGGCAGTGACGGAAAGTCAGGCAACCTGTCCTGTCCGTCTTTTTGTATCGTGAATTGGAAAGACTGCAAGGGGGAGGGGAGTTGCTTGCGCCCTAAAGGAGGAGTTATTCAGATTCATTGCAGTGGGCGGCGGCTGCAAAACGCACCATTCTTCTTGTTTTGGCTCTGCAAAGCAGCCTTTTCAAGGGTTGGCTTGGGTGACAAAATGTCTTGTGTAGGCGTGGGTTTGTCTCCCTCTCGCTCTCTCTCCCCAAGATGTGTCCGGCATAGGCCAGGGTGCCACTCGAGGCCCAAACCAATTCTGGTTATCGCTTCTCGGCCTTTTGGCTAAGATCAAGTGTAGTATCTGTTCTTATCAGTTTAATATCTGATACGTCCCCTATCTGGGGACCATATATTAAATGGATTTTTAGAACAGGGAGATGGAAAAAGAGCTTGCTCTGTCCACTCCACGCATTGACCTGGTATTGCAGTACCTCCAGGAACGGTGCACCCCTTCTTAACCCAGTTTCCAAAAGCAGAACTCAATTCACCTGATTCATATTAGCCCGATTTAATGAATTGGAAGAAAGCATACGTCTTCATATGCACCTCAATTTGGCCCATTCACTTTTCACACTTCCTCCTTTTGTTTTTTATCTTTCACACTTTTGACTTTCTTTATTCATCCAAATAGCAAACTCATCACCACTCAACCTGACCAACTCGGCTATGTCCCCGTGCTGCAGTTCTCTGTCTTATCTAGATCATTTGCAATTGAATGGAATAGATCCCTTTTGGACAAAGTGGATTCACCTGCTGCTGCAGTGACCACAGGTGTGATAACATCTAGAATTGGCATCTGGTGCGATCTCTCCGCTTCCACTCCAAAGAAAGTTACCTGTTTATTCCTATCATGCATTGGTTTTTGGGGTTTTCTTTGAGTAATGATGATCTCTTTAGTAGTCTGTTGGCGCCCTCTCCTGGAGGAATAGTTTGCTTGCTCTTGGACATTCTAAAAGAGAGGTCATGATAGACATTGAGCTTCTGAGCTCAATTGGGGACAGTCATGGGTGATGAATGTTTGCAACCTACTGCGAAGCCTCATACCGCAATATAAGGAACGTCAAATACTAAGAAAGGGCGGCCTATGAAAGAATTACTACTTTCAATAAGTACACTTAAACGGCTAATTGGGAATAGAAAAACTGTAAAAAGCCCTCTGAGAAAGCCCCCCTCTAACCTTTGATAGTAAGCTTTTCTGTAGTCTGCCTGTTGATGTATTTTCCGTTTGAACTGTGCACAACATGAAGAGACGGAACACTGGCGGCTTGTCACAATGCCCCCCGATGACATCACAATAGCGCTGCTGCCTAGAAAACAAGCTGCGCAGAAGAAGTTGTTCTTTGGGTGGGAGGGTGGGCTAGTGGAAGGAGGGGGCAATCTCTTTTTTTCCCGGGTGGTAGGGGGATGACAGGAGAAGGGAAGCGGGTGGTGAGAAAGGTACAGAGGGCAGGGTTTGGGGGCTGGGAAGGAAAGGGAAAAGATTAGGGTTTGGGGATGATGAAAGGGCTTTCTACGGGTAAGGATGGCAAAGGGTGGCAGTGACGGAAAGTCAGGCAACCTGTCCTGTCCGTCTTTTTGTATCGTGAATTGGAAAGACTGCAAGGGGGAGGGGAGTTGCTTGCGCCCTAAAGGAGGAGTTATTCAGATTCATTGCAGTGGGCGGCGGCTGCAAAACGCACCATTCTTCTTGTTTTGGCTCTGCAAAGCAGCCTTTTCAAGGGTTGGCTTGGGTGACAAAATGTCTTGTGTAGGCGTGGGTTTGTCTCCCTCTCGCTCTCTCTCCCCAAGATGTGTCCGGCATAGGCCAGGGTGCCACTCGAGGCCCAAACCAATTCTGGTTATCGCTTCTCGGCCTTTTGGCTAAGATCAAGTGTAGTATCTGTTCTTATCAGTTTAATATCTGATACGTCCCCTATCTGGGGACCATATATTAAATGGATTTTTAGAACAGGGAGATGGAAAAAGAGCTTGCTCTGTCCACTCCACGCATTGACCTGGTATTGCAGTACCTCCAGGAACGGTGCACCCCTTCTTAACCCAGTTTCCAAAAGCAGAACTCAATTCACCTGATTCATATTAGCCCGATTTAATGAATTGGAAGAAAGCATACGTCTTCATATGCACCTCAATTTGGCCCATTCACTTTTCACACTTCCTCCTTTTGTTTTTTATCTTTCACACTTTTGACTTTCTTTATTCATCCAAATAGCAAACTCATCACCACTCAACCTGACCAACTCGGCTATGTCCCCGTGCTGCAGTTCTCTGTCTTATCTAGATCATTTGCAATTGAATGGAATAGATCCCTTTTGGACAAAGTGGATTCACCTGCTGCTGCAGTGACCACAGGTGTGATAACATCTAGAATTGGCATCTGGTGCGATCTCTCCGCTTCCACTCCAAAGAAAGTTACCTGTTTATTCCTATCATGCATTGGTTTTTGGGGTTTTCTTTGAGTAATGATGATCTCTTTAGTAGTCTGTTGGCGCCCTCTCCTGGAGGAATAGTTTGCTTGCTCTTGGACATTCTAAAAGAGAGGTCATGATAGACATTGAGCTTCTGAGCTCAATTGGGGACAGTCATGGGTGATGAATGTTTGCAACCTACTGCGAAGCCTCATACCGCAATATAAGGAACGTCAAATACTAAGAAAGGGCGGCCTATGAAAGAATTACTACTTTCAATAAGTACACTTAAACGGCTAATTGGGAATAGAAAAACTGTAAAAAGCCCTCTGAGAAAGCCCCCCTCTAACCTTTGATAGTAAGCTTTTCTGTAGTCTGCCTGTTGATGTATTTTCCGTTTGAACTGTGCACAACATGAAGAGACGGAACACTGGCGGCTTGTCACAATGCCCCCCGATGACATCACAATAGCGCTGCTGCCTAGAAAACAAGCTGCGCAGAAGAAGTTGTTCTTTGGGTGGGAGGGTGGGCTAGTGGAAGGAGGGGGCAATCTCTTTTTTTCCCGGGTGGTAGGGGGATGACAGGAGAAGGGAAGCGGGTGGTGAGAAAGGTACAGAGGGCAGGGTTTGGGGGCTGGGAAGGAAAGGGAAAAGATTAGGGTTTGGGGATGATGAAAGGGCTTTCTACGGGTAAGGATGGCAAAGGGTGGCAGTGACGGAAAGTCAGGCAACCTGTCCTGTCCGTCTTTTTGTATCGTGAATTGGAAAGACTGCAAGGGGGAGGGGAGTTGCTTGCGCCCTAAAGGAGGAGTTATTCAGATTCATTGCAGTGGGCGGCGGCTGCAAAACGCACCATTCTTCTTGTTTTGGCTCTGCAAAGCAGCCTTTTCAAGGGTTGGCTTGGGTGACAAAATGTCTTGTGTAGGCGTGGGTTTGTCTCCCTCTCGCTCTCTCTCCCCAAGATGTGTCCGGCATAGGCCAGGGTGCCACTCGAGGCCCAAACCAATTCTGGTTATCGCTTCTCGGCCTTTTGGCTAAGATCAAGTGTAGTATCTGTTCTTATCAGTTTAATATCTGATACGTCCCCTATCTGGGGACCATATATTAAATGGATTTTTAGAACAGGGAGATGGAAAAAGAGCTTGCTCTGTCCACTCCACGCATTGACCTGGTATTGCAGTACCTCCAGGAACGGTGCACCCCTTCTTAACCCAGTTTCCAAAAGCAGAACTCAATTCACCTGATTCATATTAGCCCGATTTAATGAATTGGAAGAAAGCATACGTCTTCATATGCACCTCAATTTGGCCCATTCACTTTTCACACTTCCTCCTTTTGTTTTTTATCTTTCACACTTTTGACTTTCTTTATTCATCCAAATAGCAAACTCATCACCACTCAACCTGACCAACTCGGCTATGTCCCCGTGCTGCAGTTCTCTGTCTTATCTAGATCATTTGCAATTGAATGGAATAGATCCCTTTTGGACAAAGTGGATTCACCTGCTGCTGCAGTGACCACAGGTGTGATAACATCTAGAATTGGCATCTGGTGCGATCTCTCCGCTTCCACTCCAAAGAAAGTTACCTGTTTATTCCTATCATGCATTGGTTTTTGGGGTTTTCTTTGAGTAATGATGATCTCTTTAGTAGTCTGTTGGCGCCCTCTCCTGGAGGAATAGTTTGCTTGCTCTTGGACATTCTAAAAGAGAGGTCATGATAGACATTGAGCTTCTGAGCTCAATTGGGGACAGTCATGGGTGATGAATGTTTGCAACCTACTGCGAAGCCTCATACCGCAATATAAGGAACGTCAAATACTAAGAAAGGGCGGCCTATGAAAGAATTACTACTTTCAATAAGTACACTTAAACGGCTAATTGGGAATAGAAAAACTGTAAAAAGCCCTCTGAGAAAGCCCCCCTCTAACCTTTGATAGTAAGCTTTTCTGTAGTCTGCCTGTTGATGTATTTTCCGTTTGAACTGTGCACAACATGAAGAGACGGAACACTGGCGGCTTGTCACAATGCCCCCCGATGACATCACAATAGCGCTGCTGCCTAGAAAACAAGCTGCGCAGAAGAAGTTGTTCTTTGGGTGGGAGGGTGGGCTAGTGGAAGGAGGGGGCAATCTCTTTTTTTCCCGGGTGGTAGGGGGATGACAGGAGAAGGGAAGCGGGTGGTGAGAAAGGTACAGAGGGCAGGGTTTGGGGGCTGGGAAGGAAAGGGAAAAGATTAGGGTTTGGGGATGATGAAAGGGCTTTCTACGGGTAAGGATGGCAAAGGGTGGCAGTGACGGAAAGTCAGGCAACCTGTCCTGTCCGTCTTTTTGTATCGTGAATTGGAAAGACTGCAAGGGGGAGGGGAGTTGCTTGCGCCCTAAAGGAGGAGTTATTCAGATTCATTGCAGTGGGCGGCGGCTGCAAAACGCACCATTCTTCTTGTTTTGGCTCTGCAAAGCAGCCTTTTCAAGGGTTGGCTTGGGTGACAAAATGTCTTGTGTAGGCGTGGGTTTGTCTCCCTCTCGCTCTCTCTCCCCAAGATGTGTCCGGCATAGGCCAGGGTGCCACTCGAGGCCCAAACCAATTCTGGTTATCGCTTCTCGGCCTTTTGGCTAAGATCAAGTGTAGTATCTGTTCTTATCAGTTTAATATCTGATACGTCCCCTATCTGGGGACCATATATTAAATGGATTTTTAGAACAGGGAGATGGAAAAAGAGCTTGCTCTGTCCACTCCACGCATTGACCTGGTATTGCAGTACCTCCAGGAACGGTGCACCCCTTCTTAACCCAGTTTCCAAAAGCAGAACTCAATTCACCTGATTCATATTAGCCCGATTTAATGAATTGGAAGAAAGCATACGTCTTCATATGCACCTCAATTTGGCCCATTCACTTTTCACACTTCCTCCTTTTGTTTTTTATCTTTCACACTTTTGACTTTCTTTATTCATCCAAATAGCAAACTCATCACCACTCAACCTGACCAACTCGGCTATGTCCCCGTGCTGCAGTTCTCTGTCTTATCTAGATCATTTGCAATTGAATGGAATAGATCCCTTTTGGACAAAGTGGATTCACCTGCTGCTGCAGTGACCACAGGTGTGATAACATCTAGAATTGGCATCTGGTGCGATCTCTCCGCTTCCACTCCAAAGAAAGTTACCTGTTTATTCCTATCATGCATTGGTTTTTGGGGTTTTCTTTGAGTAATGATGATCTCTTTAGTAGTCTGTTGGCGCCCTCTCCTGGAGGAATAGTTTGCTTGCTCTTGGACATTCTAAAAGAGAGGTCATGATAGACATTGAGCTTCTGAGCTCAATTGGGGACAGTCATGGGTGATGAATGTTTGCAACCTACTGCGAAGCCTCATACCGCAATATAAGGAACGTCAAATACTAAGAAAGGGCGGCCTATGAAAGAATTACTACTTTCAATAAGTACACTTAAACGGCTAATTGGGAATAGAAAAACTGTAAAAAGCCCTCTGAGAAAGCCCCCCTCTAACCTTTGATAGTAAGCTTTTCTGTAGTCTGCCTGTTGATGTATTTTCCGTTTGAACTGTGCACAACATGAAGAGACGGAACACTGGCGGCTTGTCACAATGCCCCCCGATGACATCACAATAGCGCTGCTGCCTAGAAAACAAGCTGCGCAGAAGAAGTTGTTCTTTGGGTGGGAGGGTGGGCTAGTGGAAGGAGGGGGCAATCTCTTTTTTTCCCGGGTGGTAGGGGGATGACAGGAGAAGGGAAGCGGGTGGTGAGAAAGGTACAGAGGGCAGGGTTTGGGGGCTGGGAAGGAAAGGGAAAAGATTAGGGTTTGGGGATGATGAAAGGGCTTTCTACGGGTAAGGATGGCAAAGGGTGGCAGTGACGGAAAGTCAGGCAACCTGTCCTGTCCGTCTTTTTGTATCGTGAATTGGAAAGACTGCAAGGGGGAGGGGAGTTGCTTGCGCCCTAAAGGAGGAGTTATTCAGATTCATTGCAGTGGGCGGCGGCTGCAAAACGCACCATTCTTCTTGTTTTGGCTCTGCAAAGCAGCCTTTTCAAGGGTTGGCTTGGGTGACAAAATGTCTTGTGTAGGCGTGGGTTTGTCTCCCTCTCGCTCTCTCTCCCCAAGATGTGTCCGGCATAGGCCAGGGTGCCACTCGAGGCCCAAACCAATTCTGGTTATCGCTTCTCGGCCTTTTGGCTAAGATCAAGTGTAGTATCTGTTCTTATCAGTTTAATATCTGATACGTCCCCTATCTGGGGACCATATATTAAATGGATTTTTAGAACAGGGAGATGGAAAAAGAGCTTGCTCTGTCCACTCCACGCATTGACCTGGTATTGCAGTACCTCCAGGAACGGTGCACCCCTTCTTAACCCAGTTTCCAAAAGCAGAACTCAATTCACCTGATTCATATTAGCCCGATTTAATGAATTGGAAGAAAGCATACGTCTTCATATGCACCTCAATTTGGCCCATTCACTTTTCACACTTCCTCCTTTTGTTTTTTATCTTTCACACTTTTGACTTTCTTTATTCATCCAAATAGCAAACTCATCACCACTCAACCTGACCAACTCGGCTATGTCCCCGTGCTGCAGTTCTCTGTCTTATCTAGATCATTTGCAATTGAATGGAATAGATCCCTTTTGGACAAAGTGGATTCACCTGCTGCTGCAGTGACCACAGGTGTGATAACATCTAGAATTGGCATCTGGTGCGATCTCTCCGCTTCCACTCCAAAGAAAGTTACCTGTTTATTCCTATCATGCATTGGTTTTTGGGGTTTTCTTTGAGTAATGATGATCTCTTTAGTAGTCTGTTGGCGCCCTCTCCTGGAGGAATAGTTTGCTTGCTCTTGGACATTCTAAAAGAGAGGTCATGATAGACATTGAGCTTCTGAGCTCAATTGGGGACAGTCATGGGTGATGAATGTTTGCAACCTACTGCGAAGCCTCATACCGCAATATAAGGAACGTCAAATACTAAGAAAGGGCGGCCTATGAAAGAATTACTACTTTCAATAAGTACACTTAAACGGCTAATTGGGAATAGAAAAACTGTAAAAAGCCCTCTGAGAAAGCCCCCCTCTAACCTTTGATAGTAAGCTTTTCTGTAGTCTGCCTGTTGATGTATTTTCCGTTTGAACTGTGCACAACATGAAGAGACGGAACACTGGCGGCTTGTCACAATGCCCCCCGATGACATCACAATAGCGCTGCTGCCTAGAAAACAAGCTGCGCAGAAGAAGTTGTTCTTTGGGTGGGAGGGTGGGCTAGTGGAAGGAGGGGGCAATCTCTTTTTTTCCCGGGTGGTAGGGGGATGACAGGAGAAGGGAAGCGGGTGGTGAGAAAGGTACAGAGGGCAGGGTTTGGGGGCTGGGAAGGAAAGGGAAAAGATTAGGGTTTGGGGATGATGAAAGGGCTTTCTACGGGTAAGGATGGCAAAGGGTGGCAGTGACGGAAAGTCAGGCAACCTGTCCTGTCCGTCTTTTTGTATCGTGAATTGGAAAGACTGCAAGGGGGAGGGGAGTTGCTTGCGCCCTAAAGGAGGAGTTATTCAGATTCATTGCAGTGGGCGGCGGCTGCAAAACGCACCATTCTTCTTGTTTTGGCTCTGCAAAGCAGCCTTTTCAAGGGTTGGCTTGGGTGACAAAATGTCTTGTGTAGGCGTGGGTTTGTCTCCCTCTCGCTCTCTCTCCCCAAGATGTGTCCGGCATAGGCCAGGGTGCCACTCGAGGCCCAAACCAATTCTGGTTATCGCTTCTCGGCCTTTTGGCTAAGATCAAGTGTAGTATCTGTTCTTATCAGTTTAATATCTGATACGTCCCCTATCTGGGGACCATATATTAAATGGATTTTTAGAACAGGGAGATGGAAAAAGAGCTTGCTCTGTCCACTCCACGCATTGACCTGGTATTGCAGTACCTCCAGGAACGGTGCACCCCTTCTTAACCCAGTTTCCAAAAGCAGAACTCAATTCACCTGATTCATATTAGCCCGATTTAATGAATTGGAAGAAAGCATACGTCTTCATATGCACCTCAATTTGGCCCATTCACTTTTCACACTTCCTCCTTTTGTTTTTTATCTTTCACACTTTTGACTTTCTTTATTCATCCAAATAGCAAACTCATCACCACTCAACCTGACCAACTCGGCTATGTCCCCGTGCTGCAGTTCTCTGTCTTATCTAGATCATTTGCAATTGAATGGAATAGATCCCTTTTGGACAAAGTGGATTCACCTGCTGCTGCAGTGACCACAGGTGTGATAACATCTAGAATTGGCATCTGGTGCGATCTCTCCGCTTCCACTCCAAAGAAAGTTACCTGTTTATTCCTATCATGCATTGGTTTTTGGGGTTTTCTTTGAGTAATGATGATCTCTTTAGTAGTCTGTTGGCGCCCTCTCCTGGAGGAATAGTTTGCTTGCTCTTGGACATTCTAAAAGAGAGGTCATGATAGACATTGAGCTTCTGAGCTCAATTGGGGACAGTCATGGGTGATGAATGTTTGCAACCTACTGCGAAGCCTCATACCGCAATATAAGGAACGTCAAATACTAAGAAAGGGCGGCCTATGAAAGAATTACTACTTTCAATAAGTACACTTAAACGGCTAATTGGGAATAGAAAAACTGTAAAAAGCCCTCTGAGAAAGCCCCCCTCTAACCTTTGATAGTAAGCTTTTCTGTAGTCTGCCTGTTGATGTATTTTCCGTTTGAACTGTGCACAACATGAAGAGACGGAACACTGGCGGCTTGTCACAATGCCCCCCGATGACATCACAATAGCGCTGCTGCCTAGAAAACAAGCTGCGCAGAAGAAGTTGTTCTTTGGGTGGGAGGGTGGGCTAGTGGAAGGAGGGGGCAATCTCTTTTTTTCCCGGGTGGTAGGGGGATGACAGGAGAAGGGAAGCGGGTGGTGAGAAAGGTACAGAGGGCAGGGTTTGGGGGCTGGGAAGGAAAGGGAAAAGATTAGGGTTTGGGGATGATGAAAGGGCTTTCTACGGGTAAGGATGGCAAAGGGTGGCAGTGACGGAAAGTCAGGCAACCTGTCCTGTCCGTCTTTTTGTATCGTGAATTGGAAAGACTGCAAGGGGGAGGGGAGTTGCTTGCGCCCTAAAGGAGGAGTTATTCAGATTCATTGCAGTGGGCGGCGGCTGCAAAACGCACCATTCTTCTTGTTTTGGCTCTGCAAAGCAGCCTTTTCAAGGGTTGGCTTGGGTGACAAAATGTCTTGTGTAGGCGTGGGTTTGTCTCCCTCTCGCTCTCTCTCCCCAAGATGTGTCCGGCATAGGCCAGGGTGCCACTCGAGGCCCAAACCAATTCTGGTTATCGCTTCTCGGCCTTTTGGCTAAGATCAAGTGTAGTATCTGTTCTTATCAGTTTAATATCTGATACGTCCCCTATCTGGGGACCATATATTAAATGGATTTTTAGAACAGGGAGATGGAAAAAGAGCTTGCTCTGTCCACTCCACGCATTGACCTGGTATTGCAGTACCTCCAGGAACGGTGCACCCCTTCTTAACCCAGTTTCCAAAAGCAGAACTCAATTCACCTGATTCATATTAGCCCGATTTAATGAATTGGAAGAAAGCATACGTCTTCATATGCACCTCAATTTGGCCCATTCACTTTTCACACTTCCTCCTTTTGTTTTTTATCTTTCACACTTTTGACTTTCTTTATTCATCCAAATAGCAAACTCATCACCACTCAACCTGACCAACTCGGCTATGTCCCCGTGCTGCAGTTCTCTGTCTTATCTAGATCATTTGCAATTGAATGGAATAGATCCCTTTTGGACAAAGTGGATTCACCTGCTGCTGCAGTGACCACAGGTGTGATAACATCTAGAATTGGCATCTGGTGCGATCTCTCCGCTTCCACTCCAAAGAAAGTTACCTGTTTATTCCTATCATGCATTGGTTTTTGGGGTTTTCTTTGAGTAATGATGATCTCTTTAGTAGTCTGTTGGCGCCCTCTCCTGGAGGAATAGTTTGCTTGCTCTTGGACATTCTAAAAGAGAGGTCATGATAGACATTGAGCTTCTGAGCTCAATTGGGGACAGTCATGGGTGATGAATGTTTGCAACCTACTGCGAAGCCTCATACCGCAATATAAGGAACGTCAAATACTAAGAAAGGGCGGCCTATGAAAGAATTACTACTTTCAATAAGTACACTTAAACGGCTAATTGGGAATAGAAAAACTGTAAAAAGCCCTCTGAGAAAGCCCCCCTCTAACCTTTGATAGTAAGCTTTTCTGTAGTCTGCCTGTTGATGTATTTTCCGTTTGAACTGTGCACAACATGAAGAGACGGAACACTGGCGGCTTGTCACAATGCCCCCCGATGACATCACAATAGCGCTGCTGCCTAGAAAACAAGCTGCGCAGAAGAAGTTGTTCTTTGGGTGGGAGGGTGGGCTAGTGGAAGGAGGGGGCAATCTCTTTTTTTCCCGGGTGGTAGGGGGATGACAGGAGAAGGGAAGCGGGTGGTGAGAAAGGTACAGAGGGCAGGGTTTGGGGGCTGGGAAGGAAAGGGAAAAGATTAGGGTTTGGGGATGATGAAAGGGCTTTCTACGGGTAAGGATGGCAAAGGGTGGCAGTGACGGAAAGTCAGGCAACCTGTCCTGTCCGTCTTTTTGTATCGTGAATTGGAAAGACTGCAAGGGGGAGGGGAGTTGCTTGCGCCCTAAAGGAGGAGTTATTCAGATTCATTGCAGTGGGCGGCGGCTGCAAAACGCACCATTCTTCTTGTTTTGGCTCTGCAAAGCAGCCTTTTCAAGGGTTGGCTTGGGTGACAAAATGTCTTGTGTAGGCGTGGGTTTGTCTCCCTCTCGCTCTCTCTCCCCAAGATGTGTCCGGCATAGGCCAGGGTGCCACTCGAGGCCCAAACCAATTCTGGTTATCGCTTCTCGGCCTTTTGGCTAAGATCAAGTGTAGTATCTGTTCTTATCAGTTTAATATCTGATACGTCCCCTATCTGGGGACCATATATTAAATGGATTTTTAGAACAGGGAGATGGAAAAAGAGCTTGCTCTGTCCACTCCACGCATTGACCTGGTATTGCAGTACCTCCAGGAACGGTGCACCCCTTCTTAACCCAGTTTCCAAAAGCAGAACTCAATTCACCTGATTCATATTAGCCCGATTTAATGAATTGGAAGAAAGCATACGTCTTCATATGCACCTCAATTTGGCCCATTCACTTTTCACACTTCCTCCTTTTGTTTTTTATCTTTCACACTTTTGACTTTCTTTATTCATCCAAATAGCAAACTCATCACCACTCAACCTGACCAACTCGGCTATGTCCCCGTGCTGCAGTTCTCTGTCTTATCTAGATCATTTGCAATTGAATGGAATAGATCCCTTTTGGACAAAGTGGATTCACCTGCTGCTGCAGTGACCACAGGTGTGATAACATCTAGAATTGGCATCTGGTGCGATCTCTCCGCTTCCACTCCAAAGAAAGTTACCTGTTTATTCCTATCATGCATTGGTTTTTGGGGTTTTCTTTGAGTAATGATGATCTCTTTAGTAGTCTGTTGGCGCCCTCTCCTGGAGGAATAGTTTGCTTGCTCTTGGACATTCTAAAAGAGAGGTCATGATAGACATTGAGCTTCTGAGCTCAATTGGGGACAGTCATGGGTGATGAATGTTTGCAACCTACTGCGAAGCCTCATACCGCAATATAAGGAACGTCAAATACTAAGAAAGGGCGGCCTATGAAAGAATTACTACTTTCAATAAGTACACTTAAACGGCTAATTGGGAATAGAAAAACTGTAAAAAGCCCTCTGAGAAAGCCCCCCTCTAACCTTTGATAGTAAGCTTTTCTGTAGTCTGCCTGTTGATGTATTTTCCGTTTGAACTGTGCACAACATGAAGAGACGGAACACTGGCGGCTTGTCACAATGCCCCCCGATGACATCACAATAGCGCTGCTGCCTAGAAAACAAGCTGCGCAGAAGAAGTTGTTCTTTGGGTGGGAGGGTGGGCTAGTGGAAGGAGGGGGCAATCTCTTTTTTTCCCGGGTGGTAGGGGGATGACAGGAGAAGGGAAGCGGGTGGTGAGAAAGGTACAGAGGGCAGGGTTTGGGGGCTGGGAAGGAAAGGGAAAAGATTAGGGTTTGGGGATGATGAAAGGGCTTTCTACGGGTAAGGATGGCAAAGGGTGGCAGTGACGGAAAGTCAGGCAACCTGTCCTGTCCGTCTTTTTGTATCGTGAATTGGAAAGACTGCAAGGGGGAGGGGAGTTGCTTGCGCCCTAAAGGAGGAGTTATTCAGATTCATTGCAGTGGGCGGCGGCTGCAAAACGCACCATTCTTCTTGTTTTGGCTCTGCAAAGCAGCCTTTTCAAGGGTTGGCTTGGGTGACAAAATGTCTTGTGTAGGCGTGGGTTTGTCTCCCTCTCGCTCTCTCTCCCCAAGATGTGTCCGGCATAGGCCAGGGTGCCACTCGAGGCCCAAACCAATTCTGGTTATCGCTTCTCGGCCTTTTGGCTAAGATCAAGTGTAGTATCTGTTCTTATCAGTTTAATATCTGATACGTCCCCTATCTGGGGACCATATATTAAATGGATTTTTAGAACAGGGAGATGGAAAAAGAGCTTGCTCTGTCCACTCCACGCATTGACCTGGTATTGCAGTACCTCCAGGAACGGTGCACCCCTTCTTAACCCAGTTTCCAAAAGCAGAACTCAATTCACCTGATTCATATTAGCCCGATTTAATGAATTGGAAGAAAGCATACGTCTTCATATGCACCTCAATTTGGCCCATTCACTTTTCACACTTCCTCCTTTTGTTTTTTATCTTTCACACTTTTGACTTTCTTTATTCATCCAAATAGCAAACTCATCACCACTCAACCTGACCAACTCGGCTATGTCCCCGTGCTGCAGTTCTCTGTCTTATCTAGATCATTTGCAATTGAATGGAATAGATCCCTTTTGGACAAAGTGGATTCACCTGCTGCTGCAGTGACCACAGGTGTGATAACATCTAGAATTGGCATCTGGTGCGATCTCTCCGCTTCCACTCCAAAGAAAGTTACCTGTTTATTCCTATCATGCATTGGTTTTTGGGGTTTTCTTTGAGTAATGATGATCTCTTTAGTAGTCTGTTGGCGCCCTCTCCTGGAGGAATAGTTTGCTTGCTCTTGGACATTCTAAAAGAGAGGTCATGATAGACATTGAGCTTCTGAGCTCAATTGGGGACAGTCATGGGTGATGAATGTTTGCAACCTACTGCGAAGCCTCATACCGCAATATAAGGAACGTCAAATACTAAGAAAGGGCGGCCTATGAAAGAATTACTACTTTCAATAAGTACACTTAAACGGCTAATTGGGAATAGAAAAACTGTAAAAAGCCCTCTGAGAAAGCCCCCCTCTAACCTTTGATAGTAAGCTTTTCTGTAGTCTGCCTGTTGATGTATTTTCCGTTTGAACTGTGCACAACATGAAGAGACGGAACACTGGCGGCTTGTCACAATGCCCCCCGATGACATCACAATAGCGCTGCTGCCTAGAAAACAAGCTGCGCAGAAGAAGTTGTTCTTTGGGTGGGAGGGTGGGCTAGTGGAAGGAGGGGGCAATCTCTTTTTTTCCCGGGTGGTAGGGGGATGACAGGAGAAGGGAAGCGGGTGGTGAGAAAGGTACAGAGGGCAGGGTTTGGGGGCTGGGAAGGAAAGGGAAAAGATTAGGGTTTGGGGATGATGAAAGGGCTTTCTACGGGTAAGGATGGCAAAGGGTGGCAGTGACGGAAAGTCAGGCAACCTGTCCTGTCCGTCTTTTTGTATCGTGAATTGGAAAGACTGCAAGGGGGAGGGGAGTTGCTTGCGCCCTAAAGGAGGAGTTATTCAGATTCATTGCAGTGGGCGGCGGCTGCAAAACGCACCATTCTTCTTGTTTTGGCTCTGCAAAGCAGCCTTTTCAAGGGTTGGCTTGGGTGACAAAATGTCTTGTGTAGGCGTGGGTTTGTCTCCCTCTCGCTCTCTCTCCCCAAGATGTGTCCGGCATAGGCCAGGGTGCCACTCGAGGCCCAAACCAATTCTGGTTATCGCTTCTCGGCCTTTTGGCTAAGATCAAGTGTAGTATCTGTTCTTATCAGAACAAACTGAGCTAGCTACACTTGACGAGATACGATCAGGGAGACGAGCTCCGAAGCCCAGCCGAGACCGGAAGAGGGAGATCGGACGGAAGAAGAGCTTGGCAGAAAGAAGCAAGAAGACGAAGGCTCGGAGAAGACTTGGGGAGACCAGAGGAACTTCGAGGAGGAACACAGCGGGAGAAGACACCCGGAGAAGAATCCAAGATCCAGCTCCGGGAATTCAAGCAGGAACCAGCCATGGCAAGCAAGCCAGAGAAGGCAGCCAAGAAGGCTCAGGACCCAGGGACCTCCAGGAAGGCTCATCCAGAGGCTTCTTCGGCCCAAGAGGCCCCTACCTCCGACGCCAGCCAGCCGGAGGGAGCCCGGACGCCGCCTGAAAAGGCTCCAACCCTGGAGCCTTGGATGCGGCAGACGGTCGCCCTGAAGCTAAAGGCGGTGGATGGTAGGTTGCCGGACATGTCCAGCGACGTGTTCTGCAAGAAGATGATTCTGGATCAGGGCTTCTCCAGGGCGGAAACCCTGAGTGTCCAGACCTTCATGACTGGCATTTTTCTGGTAACCTTTGACACGGTGAATGCCTGCAGGAGATACTGGGAGGCGATGAACGCAGCGATGCCGGACTCCCCTTTTCATTCTTTTTTAGGATCCTGTCCTATACAGAGGGATGAGAAGAGGATCACGGTCTCCATGCGGAACCCGCACACCCCAGGAAGAGACATCTCCACGTTCCTGGGACGTCTCTGCACAGTGGTGAGGGAGCCATCCCACATCCTTAACGGCAACGGATTCTGGACGGGTAAGTGGTCAGTAACCGTTCGACTCTACAGGGAACCAGCATCCGAGGATGGTCTCCAGCACCTGCCCCCGACATTCTCTCTGGGAAACTCCTTTGGTCTCATCTACTACCCGGACATGCCACACAACTGCAGGAAATGTGGCGGGAAAGGGCATTCGATGAAGACCTGCAAGGAGGACGCCTGCAGGGTTTGCCGGGTGACGGGACACAGCTCCAAGGACTGCCCAAAGAAGAAGACTTGCAACCTATGTGGACAGGCGGACCACCTTTACAAGGACTGCCCACAGCGGGAGAAATCCTGGGCAAGGGTTGCCGCGGTGACCCAGTATCGGGTAGTCGCAGCTTCGTCGACCAAGGCAGCTACGACCAAGGCCACAGAGGCCAAGGACAAGGCGGCCAAGAACCCGGCGACCGTGGCTCCAGCCGATGCCCCAGCAGCCACGGAGTCCAGGAAAAAGGGTAAGAAAACTGTTGCCCCCTCCCTGGTCCCCCCCCCTGTCACCCCTGTCCAAACCCCTCCCCCCCCGGCCAACCCTACTGAGGATTCCACTACCTCCACCTCATTTCCCTACTCCTCAGTTGGTCTCCTCACCCCCCCCCCAAAGCCCACTCTCCCTCCCCAGACCATGAGAGCAGAGGACCTCAGCACTCTTGCACTTTTCACCGAGGAGGATTTTCCAGCTCTTGTCTCCTCAGGTACAGGCCAAAGGAAAAGGAAGGTGGAAGATAGTCCTGTCGCAGAACCTTCCAAGCTGTTCATTGTGGATCCCAATCCACCCCAGGAAGAGGAGGATGGCCTCCTCCCAGAACCGGACGTGTTGGAGCAGATGGTGGAGTCCCTTGTGGCCGAAGAAGAAATGGAGGAGTCGGAAGCCACTGAGGCACCATCCCTGCTCGATCAGCTAGAAGAAGAGGGTCTGCTGGAGATACCCTTACCAGCAGGTGCCAAAGAGGAAGAACCGCCCGACCGGAGTGGTAACTAAGGCACACCGCCTGCGCTAACTTTCTCTTTCCTCCAATGACTGCTAACATTAACATCTTTTCCATTAATGTTAGGAGCATCAGAGACAAGTTCCGACGTCAGACAATTTTTGCGTTCCTTAACACTCAGTCTAGTGATGTATTTTTCCTGCAGGAATGCTCCCTTCCCTCCTCTAGGTCCTTCAACCATCTGGCCAGGGAGTGGACCCATGGCCCATCCTACTGGTCCGGCGGAGGCGACTGTAGGTCCGCGGGGGTCGCCGTGCTGATCAGGGGAAGCGCCTTCACATTGGACTCTGTTCAGGAAATCGTCTGCGGCAGGTTACTGCTCGTGGATGGCACCTGGGCGGGAGAACCTGTCAGGTTCATCAATGTGTACGCTTCTCCTGTGAAGAGCGATCGACTGGAGCTCCTCCAAGCCCTGCGCCCTCAGCTCGCTACCGCCAGGACGGTAGTGATGGCCGGGGATTTCAACTGCCCGATTGAGGAGGATGGACGCAGTTCTGGAACGGCTGCCAAGTTGGACGTCACATCCAAACTGCTCATTGAGATGGTGACCGAAGCCTCTCTTGTGGACGTTGTTGGCTCCATCGGACACGGATCCGTGAACTATTCATGGTGCCGATCCGATGGCTCGCTGCGTTCCAGGATTGACTTTGTGTTTACCTCTCGGGCGGTTGGGCGGAGTGGGCACTCGATGGTCCCCTGCTTCTTCTCTGACCACAGAGCCATTCACTTTCAAGGTGTGCTGGGCCATGGCTTCCCCATTGGCCCGGGCTCCTGGAAGCTGAACTGCTCTCTGCTGGAAAAGGGTGAGATTCTGGAGGAGCTTAGAGCTGCCTACTCCACGTGGCGGGCCTACAAGTCGGGCTTCCAGTCTGTTTCTGACTGGTGGGAATACGTTAAACTCGAGTTCCGTTTCTTCTTTCAGGCAAAGAGTCAACAACAGGCGTGTCTGAAGAGGAGGGACTTCAGGAGACTCCAGCGTGAGCTGCGTTCCCTGCAGGACCTTCTTCGATGCGGCTGGGACGTGAGAGAGGAGCTGGAGGAGACTAAGAGGAGCCTGAAAAGGCACTTCGAGGAGGAGTCCGAGCGAATTGTCTTCCGTTCCAAAGTGGAGAACCTGGAGAAGGGTGAGAAATGTAACTCGTTCTTTTTCAGGAAACTCCACGCCGGTCACACGCCCATGAATGAACTACGAGACGAGAGTGGAAGCATGCAACGCGGGAAAGAGAACGTGATGAAGGTCGTCAGCGACTTCTACAGCGAACTCTACGCCCGCAAGACTACTGACCCCGAGGCCGCCGATAAGTTCCTGTCAGGTATCACTAACCATCTTGACCCTGCAGACGCGGCGGCCATGGATGTTCCTCTGACGGTGGACGAGCTGCTCTCGGCCGCCAAATCCTTTAGTTCTGGCAGGACACCGGGCAGTGACGGCCTCCCAGCAGAGCTCTATGTAGCGCTGGGAGACCTAATCTGTCCGGACCTGTTAGGGCTGTATGAGGAGATGGTGGTGGAGGGCAGAATGCCTCCATCTCTGAGGGAAGGAATGGTCACGATCCTGTACAAGCGTAAAGGAGAAAGGTGCGACCTGAAGAATTGGCGTCCCATCACCCTTCTGAACGTCGACTACAAGATCCTGGCCAAGACGATGGCAACGAGATTGAAGACTGTTATCGGACGGATCATCCACCCGGATCAGACCTGCGGCATCCCCGGACGTCGCATCGCAGACAGCCTGGCTCTCATGCGGGACACGGTCGAGTACATCAAAGCCCGCCGGGTGCACGCAGCCCTGATCTCGTTGGATCAGGAAAAGGCCTTCGACCGTGTTTCCCATGAGTTCCTGGGCAAAGCTCTGCACAGGTTAGGTTTGGGTAACATGTTTTGCTTGTATGTCCAACTAATGTATTTTGATATTCACAGCTCGGTGTTGGTAAACGGCTGGAAGACTGACCCCTTCCCGGTCCTCTCAGGGGTCAGACAAGGCTGTCCTCTGTCACCTCTTCTTTTTGTTTGTGTTATAGAACTCTTTGCAGAGGCTATCCGGCGGAATGGAGAGATCAGAGGGATCACCGCACCAGGACCAGAACGCCTCGAGGTCAAGTGCTCGCTCTACATGGACGACGTGACCGTCTTCTGCGCGGAACGGCGCTCAGTCGACACCCTCGTCCAGACCTGTGAGACCTTCGGACGGGCTTCGGGAGCCAAAGTCAACTGCGGGAAGTCGGAAGCCATGCTCTTCGGGGACTGGCAGCCGGCCTCTTCCGCCCCCTTCCCTTTCAGCATCCAGCCGGATTTCATCAAGGTTCTTGGAGTCTGGTTCGGGAAGGAAGGAGCAGCCCTCAAGTCCTGGGAGGAACGCTTGACCAAGATCACCCAACGGATCGGTCTGTGGAGCCTCAGACGCCTCACCTGTGAGGGCAAAGCACTGGTCCTGCGTAACGAGGTACTGCCCGTGCTGCAGTACACGGCCCAGGCCTGGCCCCCCCTTGCCACCGTGTGCAGGGCCATTACCAGGACGGTGTTTCGTTTTGTCTGGGGATCCAAGATGGACAGAGTAAAGCGGAGCATCATGTACAAGGATCCTCGCAAGGGTGGGAAGGGCGTACCCGATATCCCCACCCTCCTGCGATCCTCCTTCGTATGTGACTGCGTTCGCCGAACTCTGCGAGTCAAGAGAGGTTCCGCGGGTGGGTCCATGTCTCGCTTCTTCCTGCTCCCCCTTTGGAGACGGTTAGGCTGGGACAAGTGGGACAGCTCCTTCCCCTACAACTGGACGACGCCATGGTTCTACGGAGACGTGGTTCGGTTTGTGAGGGAACACCAACTGGAGGGACTCAAGCCTGATTTGTGGAAGCCAAAGACTATCCACAAACTCATCAGAGCCAAGGACGAAATGGAGAACATTCCAGGACTTCATCACGACACACTGGAGACTGTTTGGACAAACGTGTCATCGGCTGGATTGACCAACGGGCACAAGGACTTGTCATGGATGGCGATACAGGGCGGACTGCCCGTCCGGTCATTCATGCACGCCCGGAACCTGTGCAAAACCCGGTACTGCCCAAGGTGCCCCTTCGTGGAGGAAACATCGCTGCACGCCTTTTGGGACTGCCGTTTCGCACAGCGCCTGTTGGTTGCCCTGGAGGATGACCTGAGGAACTCCGTCCCCAGAGGGAGCCTATCGTACCATTCCGTACTTTATGGACTCTTCCCTGGGACTCACACCGTTGGAGCCATCCAGGAGGCTTGGCGCCTTATGAACTGCTTTAAGGACGCTATTTGGGTCGCCAGGAACCGGCTCATCTTGAAGAGGGAGAGGATGTCTATCCAGGATTGCCGCAGGCTGATCCACAGCCTGCTCAGAGACTATTCCATCATGGACAGTCCGGACGACAACGCCGAGGAGGAGGTTTAAACCTCTTCAATGCCCCCTCCCTCCTTTTTCCCGTTATGTGCGTCTTTCAATAAAGCTTCGGGCCTGTGATTTCCCCACCCTATCCCCCTTTTCCCCTACCCCCACCCCCCAATCGCCGGTTCGTCGTTATTTATTGTCTAACTTTTTCTTTCAGCTTGAGTGTTATGGATAGCATAGGAGCGTGATGTATAGTTTAGTGAGTCGTACTCTATGGCTATGTAAGAATGATTGTATATTTCTGTGTGTACGGGGCTGCGGCACTGTACACGGTTTGTTACCTTTTTGTGAGTAGTGCATGATAATAAAGATGCTGTTAAATCAAAAAATCTGTTCTTATCAGTTTAATATCTGATACGTCCCCTATCTGGGGACCATATATTAAATGGATTTTTAGAACAGGGAGATGGAAAAAGAGCTTGCTCTGTCCACTCCACGCATTGACCTGGTATTGCAGTACCTCCAGGAACGGTGCACCCCTTCTTAACCCAGTTTCCAAAAGCAGAACTCAATTCACCTGATTCATATTAGCCCGATTTAATGAATTGGAAGAAAGCATACGTCTTCATATGCACCTCAATTTGGCCCATTCACTTTTCACACTTCCTCCTTTTGTTTTTTATCTTTCACACTTTTGACTTTCTTTATTCATCCAAATAGCAAACTCATCACCACTCAACCTGACCAACTCGGCTATGTCCCCGTGCTGCAGTTCTCTGTCTTATCTAGATCATTTGCAATTGAATGGAATAGATCCCTTTTGGACAAAGTGGATTCACCTGCTGCTGCAGTGACCACAGGTGTGATAACATCTAGAATTGGCATCTGGTGCGATCTCTCCGCTTCCACTCCAAAGAAAGTTACCTGTTTATTCCTATCATGCATTGGTTTTTGGGGTTTTCTTTGAGTAATGATGATCTCTTTAGTAGTCTGTTGGCGCCCTCTCCTGGAGGAATAGTTTGCTTGCTCTTGGACATTCTAAAAGAGAGGTCATGATAGACATTGAGCTTCTGAGCTCAATTGGGGACAGTCATGGGTGATGAATGTTTGCAACCTACTGCGAAGCCTCATACCGCAATATAAGGAACGTCAAATACTAAGAAAGGGCGGCCTATGAAAGAATTACTACTTTCAATAAGTACACTTAAACGGCTAATTGGGAATAGAAAAACTGTAAAAAGCCCTCTGAGAAAGCCCCCCTCTAACCTTTGATAGTAAGCTTTTCTGTAGTCTGCCTGTTGATGTATTTTCCGTTTGAACTGTGCACAACATGAAGAGACGGAACACTGGCGGCTTGTCACAATGCCCCCCGATGACATCACAATAGCGCTGCTGCCTAGAAAACAAGCTGCGCAGAAGAAGTTGTTCTTTGGGTGGGAGGGTGGGCTAGTGGAAGGAGGGGGCAATCTCTTTTTTTCCCGGGTGGTAGGGGGATGACAGGAGAAGGGAAGCGGGTGGTGAGAAAGGTACAGAGGGCAGGGTTTGGGGGCTGGGAAGGAAAGGGAAAAGATTAGGGTTTGGGGATGATGAAAGGGCTTTCTACGGGTAAGGATGGCAAAGGGTGGCAGTGACGGAAAGTCAGGCAACCTGTCCTGTCCGTCTTTTTGTATCGTGAATTGGAAAGACTGCAAGGGGGAGGGGAGTTGCTTGCGCCCTAAAGGAGGAGTTATTCAGATTCATTGCAGTGGGCGGCGGCTGCAAAACGCACCATTCTTCTTGTTTTGGCTCTGCAAAGCAGCCTTTTCAAGGGTTGGCTTGGGTGACAAAATGTCTTGTGTAGGCGTGGGTTTGTCTCCCTCTCGCTCTCTCTCCCCAAGATGTGTCCGGCATAGGCCAGGGTGCCACTCGAGGCCCAAACCAATTCTGGTTATCGCTTCTCGGCCTTTTGGCTAAGATCAAGTGTAGTATCTGTTCTTATCAGTTTAATATCTGATACGTCCCCTATCTGGGGACCATATATTAAATGGATTTTTAGAACAGGGAGATGGAAAAAGAGCTTGCTCTGTCCACTCCACGCATTGACCTGGTATTGCAGTACCTCCAGGAACGGTGCACCCCTTCTTAACCCAGTTTCCAAAAGCAGAACTCAATTCACCTGATTCATATTAGCCCGATTTAATGAATTGGAAGAAAGCATACGTCTTCATATGCACCTCAATTTGGCCCATTCACTTTTCACACTTCCTCCTTTTGTTTTTTATCTTTCACACTTTTGACTTTCTTTATTCATCCAAATAGCAAACTCATCACCACTCAACCTGACCAACTCGGCTATGTCCCCGTGCTGCAGTTCTCTGTCTTATCTAGATCATTTGCAATTGAATGGAATAGATCCCTTTTGGACAAAGTGGATTCACCTGCTGCTGCAGTGACCACAGGTGTGATAACATCTAGAATTGGCATCTGGTGCGATCTCTCCGCTTCCACTCCAAAGAAAGTTACCTGTTTATTCCTATCATGCATTGGTTTTTGGGGTTTTCTTTGAGTAATGATGATCTCTTTAGTAGTCTGTTGGCGCCCTCTCCTGGAGGAATAGTTTGCTTGCTCTTGGACATTCTAAAAGAGAGGTCATGATAGACATTGAGCTTCTGAGCTCAATTGGGGACAGTCATGGGTGATGAATGTTTGCAACCTACTGCGAAGCCTCATACCGCAATATAAGGAACGTCAAATACTAAGAAAGGGCGGCCTATGAAAGAATTACTACTTTCAATAAGTACACTTAAACGGCTAATTGGGAATAGAAAAACTGTAAAAAGCCCTCTGAGAAAGCCCCCCTCTAACCTTTGATAGTAAGCTTTTCTGTAGTCTGCCTGTTGATGTATTTTCCGTTTGAACTGTGCACAACATGAAGAGACGGAACACTGGCGGCTTGTCACAATGCCCCCCGATGACATCACAATAGCGCTGCTGCCTAGAAAACAAGCTGCGCAGAAGAAGTTGTTCTTTGGGTGGGAGGGTGGGCTAGTGGAAGGAGGGGGCAATCTCTTTTTTTCCCGGGTGGTAGGGGGATGACAGGAGAAGGGAAGCGGGTGGTGAGAAAGGTACAGAGGGCAGGGTTTGGGGGCTGGGAAGGAAAGGGAAAAGATTAGGGTTTGGGGATGATGAAAGGGCTTTCTACGGGTAAGGATGGCAAAGGGTGGCAGTGACGGAAAGTCAGGCAACCTGTCCTGTCCGTCTTTTTGTATCGTGAATTGGAAAGACTGCAAGGGGGAGGGGAGTTGCTTGCGCCCTAAAGGAGGAGTTATTCAGATTCATTGCAGTGGGCGGCGGCTGCAAAACGCACCATTCTTCTTGTTTTGGCTCTGCAAAGCAGCCTTTTCAAGGGTTGGCTTGGGTGACAAAATGTCTTGTGTAGGCGTGGGTTTGTCTCCCTCTCGCTCTCTCTCCCCAAGATGTGTCCGGCATAGGCCAGGGTGCCACTCGAGGCCCAAACCAATTCTGGTTATCGCTTCTCGGCCTTTTGGCTAAGATCAAGTGTAGTATCTGTTCTTATCAGTTTAATATCTGATACGTCCCCTATCTGGGGACCATATATTAAATGGATTTTTAGAACAGGGAGATGGAAAAAGAGCTTGCTCTGTCCACTCCACGCATTGACCTGGTATTGCAGTACCTCCAGGAACGGTGCACCCCTTCTTAACCCAGTTTCCAAAAGCAGAACTCAATTCACCTGATTCATATTAGCCCGATTTAATGAATTGGAAGAAAGCATACGTCTTCATATGCACCTCAATTTGGCCCATTCACTTTTCACACTTCCTCCTTTTGTTTTTTATCTTTCACACTTTTGACTTTCTTTATTCATCCAAATAGCAAACTCATCACCACTCAACCTGACCAACTCGGCTATGTCCCCGTGCTGCAGTTCTCTGTCTTATCTAGATCATTTGCAATTGAATGGAATAGATCCCTTTTGGACAAAGTGGATTCACCTGCTGCTGCAGTGACCACAGGTGTGATAACATCTAGAATTGGCATCTGGTGCGATCTCTCCGCTTCCACTCCAAAGAAAGTTACCTGTTTATTCCTATCATGCATTGGTTTTTGGGGTTTTCTTTGAGTAATGATGATCTCTTTAGTAGTCTGTTGGCGCCCTCTCCTGGAGGAATAGTTTGCTTGCTCTTGGACATTCTAAAAGAGAGGTCATGATAGACATTGAGCTTCTGAGCTCAATTGGGGACAGTCATGGGTGATGAATGTTTGCAACCTACTGCGAAGCCTCATACCGCAATATAAGGAACGTCAAATACTAAGAAAGGGCGGCCTATGAAAGAATTACTACTTTCAATAAGTACACTTAAACGGCTAATTGGGAATAGAAAAACTGTAAAAAGCCCTCTGAGAAAGCCCCCCTCTAACCTTTGATAGTAAGCTTTTCTGTAGTCTGCCTGTTGATGTATTTTCCGTTTGAACTGTGCACAACATGAAGAGACGGAACACTGGCGGCTTGTCACAATGCCCCCCGATGACATCACAATAGCGCTGCTGCCTAGAAAACAAGCTGCGCAGAAGAAGTTGTTCTTTGGGTGGGAGGGTGGGCTAGTGGAAGGAGGGGGCAATCTCTTTTTTTCCCGGGTGGTAGGGGGATGACAGGAGAAGGGAAGCGGGTGGTGAGAAAGGTACAGAGGGCAGGGTTTGGGGGCTGGGAAGGAAAGGGAAAAGATTAGGGTTTGGGGATGATGAAAGGGCTTTCTACGGGTAAGGATGGCAAAGGGTGGCAGTGACGGAAAGTCAGGCAACCTGTCCTGTCCGTCTTTTTGTATCGTGAATTGGAAAGACTGCAAGGGGGAGGGGAGTTGCTTGCGCCCTAAAGGAGGAGTTATTCAGATTCATTGCAGTGGGCGGCGGCTGCAAAACGCACCATTCTTCTTGTTTTGGCTCTGCAAAGCAGCCTTTTCAAGGGTTGGCTTGGGTGACAAAATGTCTTGTGTAGGCGTGGGTTTGTCTCCCTCTCGCTCTCTCTCCCCAAGATGTGTCCGGCATAGGCCAGGGTGCCACTCGAGGCCCAAACCAATTCTGGTTATCGCTTCTCGGCCTTTTGGCTAAGATCAAGTGTAGTATCTGTTCTTATCAGTTTAATATCTGATACGTCCCCTATCTGGGGACCATATATTAAATGGATTTTTAGAACAGGGAGATGGAAAAAGAGCTTGCTCTGTCCACTCCACGCATTGACCTGGTATTGCAGTACCTCCAGGAACGGTGCACCCCTTCTTAACCCAGTTTCCAAAAGCAGAACTCAATTCACCTGATTCATATTAGCCCGATTTAATGAATTGGAAGAAAGCATACGTCTTCATATGCACCTCAATTTGGCCCATTCACTTTTCACACTTCCTCCTTTTGTTTTTTATCTTTCACACTTTTGACTTTCTTTATTCATCCAAATAGCAAACTCATCACCACTCAACCTGACCAACTCGGCTATGTCCCCGTGCTGCAGTTCTCTGTCTTATCTAGATCATTTGCAATTGAATGGAATAGATCCCTTTTGGACAAAGTGGATTCACCTGCTGCTGCAGTGACCACAGGTGTGATAACATCTAGAATTGGCATCTGGTGCGATCTCTCCGCTTCCACTCCAAAGAAAGTTACCTGTTTATTCCTATCATGCATTGGTTTTTGGGGTTTTCTTTGAGTAATGATGATCTCTTTAGTAGTCTGTTGGCGCCCTCTCCTGGAGGAATAGTTTGCTTGCTCTTGGACATTCTAAAAGAGAGGTCATGATAGACATTGAGCTTCTGAGCTCAATTGGGGACAGTCATGGGTGATGAATGTTTGCAACCTACTGCGAAGCCTCATACCGCAATATAAGGAACGTCAAATACTAAGAAAGGGCGGCCTATGAAAGAATTACTACTTTCAATAAGTACACTTAAACGGCTAATTGGGAATAGAAAAACTGTAAAAAGCCCTCTGAGAAAGCCCCCCTCTAACCTTTGATAGTAAGCTTTTCTGTAGTCTGCCTGTTGATGTATTTTCCGTTTGAACTGTGCACAACATGAAGAGACGGAACACTGGCGGCTTGTCACAATGCCCCCCGATGACATCACAATAGCGCTGCTGCCTAGAAAACAAGCTGCGCAGAAGAAGTTGTTCTTTGGGTGGGAGGGTGGGCTAGTGGAAGGAGGGGGCAATCTCTTTTTTTCCCGGGTGGTAGGGGGATGACAGGAGAAGGGAAGCGGGTGGTGAGAAAGGTACAGAGGGCAGGGTTTGGGGGCTGGGAAGGAAAGGGAAAAGATTAGGGTTTGGGGATGATGAAAGGGCTTTCTACGGGTAAGGATGGCAAAGGGTGGCAGTGACGGAAAGTCAGGCAACCTGTCCTGTCCGTCTTTTTGTATCGTGAATTGGAAAGACTGCAAGGGGGAGGGGAGTTGCTTGCGCCCTAAAGGAGGAGTTATTCAGATTCATTGCAGTGGGCGGCGGCTGCAAAACGCACCATTCTTCTTGTTTTGGCTCTGCAAAGCAGCCTTTTCAAGGGTTGGCTTGGGTGACAAAATGTCTTGTGTAGGCGTGGGTTTGTCTCCCTCTCGCTCTCTCTCCCCAAGATGTGTCCGGCATAGGCCAGGGTGCCACTCGAGGCCCAAACCAATTCTGGTTATCGCTTCTCGGCCTTTTGGCTAAGATCAAGTGTAGTATCTGTTCTTATCAGTTTAATATCTGATACGTCCCCTATCTGGGGACCATATATTAAATGGATTTTTAGAACAGGGAGATGGAAAAAGAGCTTGCTCTGTCCACTCCACGCATTGACCTGGTATTGCAGTACCTCCAGGAACGGTGCACCCCTTCTTAACCCAGTTTCCAAAAGCAGAACTCAATTCACCTGATTCATATTAGCCCGATTTAATGAATTGGAAGAAAGCATACGTCTTCATATGCACCTCAATTTGGCCCATTCACTTTTCACACTTCCTCCTTTTGTTTTTTATCTTTCACACTTTTGACTTTCTTTATTCATCCAAATAGCAAACTCATCACCACTCAACCTGACCAACTCGGCTATGTCCCCGTGCTGCAGTTCTCTGTCTTATCTAGATCATTTGCAATTGAATGGAATAGATCCCTTTTGGACAAAGTGGATTCACCTGCTGCTGCAGTGACCACAGGTGTGATAACATCTAGAATTGGCATCTGGTGCGATCTCTCCGCTTCCACTCCAAAGAAAGTTACCTGTTTATTCCTATCATGCATTGGTTTTTGGGGTTTTCTTTGAGTAATGATGATCTCTTTAGTAGTCTGTTGGCGCCCTCTCCTGGAGGAATAGTTTGCTTGCTCTTGGACATTCTAAAAGAGAGGTCATGATAGACATTGAGCTTCTGAGCTCAATTGGGGACAGTCATGGGTGATGAATGTTTGCAACCTACTGCGAAGCCTCATACCGCAATATAAGGAACGTCAAATACTAAGAAAGGGCGGCCTATGAAAGAATTACTACTTTCAATAAGTACACTTAAACGGCTAATTGGGAATAGAAAAACTGTAAAAAGCCCTCTGAGAAAGCCCCCCTCTAACCTTTGATAGTAAGCTTTTCTGTAGTCTGCCTGTTGATGTATTTTCCGTTTGAACTGTGCACAACATGAAGAGACGGAACACTGGCGGCTTGTCACAATGCCCCCCGATGACATCACAATAGCGCTGCTGCCTAGAAAACAAGCTGCGCAGAAGAAGTTGTTCTTTGGGTGGGAGGGTGGGCTAGTGGAAGGAGGGGGCAATCTCTTTTTTTCCCGGGTGGTAGGGGGATGACAGGAGAAGGGAAGCGGGTGGTGAGAAAGGTACAGAGGGCAGGGTTTGGGGGCTGGGAAGGAAAGGGAAAAGATTAGGGTTTGGGGATGATGAAAGGGCTTTCTACGGGTAAGGATGGCAAAGGGTGGCAGTGACGGAAAGTCAGGCAACCTGTCCTGTCCGTCTTTTTGTATCGTGAATTGGAAAGACTGCAAGGGGGAGGGGAGTTGCTTGCGCCCTAAAGGAGGAGTTATTCAGATTCATTGCAGTGGGCGGCGGCTGCAAAACGCACCATTCTTCTTGTTTTGGCTCTGCAAAGCAGCCTTTTCAAGGGTTGGCTTGGGTGACAAAATGTCTTGTGTAGGCGTGGGTTTGTCTCCCTCTCGCTCTCTCTCCCCAAGATGTGTCCGGCATAGGCCAGGGTGCCACTCGAGGCCCAAACCAATTCTGGTTATCGCTTCTCGGCCTTTTGGCTAAGATCAAGTGTAGTATCTGTTCTTATCAGTTTAATATCTGATACGTCCCCTATCTGGGGACCATATATTAAATGGATTTTTAGAACAGGGAGATGGAAAAAGAGCTTGCTCTGTCCACTCCACGCATTGACCTGGTATTGCAGTACCTCCAGGAACGGTGCACCCCTTCTTAACCCAGTTTCCAAAAGCAGAACTCAATTCACCTGATTCATATTAGCCCGATTTAATGAATTGGAAGAAAGCATACGTCTTCATATGCACCTCAATTTGGCCCATTCACTTTTCACACTTCCTCCTTTTGTTTTTTATCTTTCACACTTTTGACTTTCTTTATTCATCCAAATAGCAAACTCATCACCACTCAACCTGACCAACTCGGCTATGTCCCCGTGCTGCAGTTCTCTGTCTTATCTAGATCATTTGCAATTGAATGGAATAGATCCCTTTTGGACAAAGTGGATTCACCTGCTGCTGCAGTGACCACAGGTGTGATAACATCTAGAATTGGCATCTGGTGCGATCTCTCCGCTTCCACTCCAAAGAAAGTTACCTGTTTATTCCTATCATGCATTGGTTTTTGGGGTTTTCTTTGAGTAATGATGATCTCTTTAGTAGTCTGTTGGCGCCCTCTCCTGGAGGAATAGTTTGCTTGCTCTTGGACATTCTAAAAGAGAGGTCATGATAGACATTGAGCTTCTGAGCTCAATTGGGGACAGTCATGGGTGATGAATGTTTGCAACCTACTGCGAAGCCTCATACCGCAATATAAGGAACGTCAAATACTAAGAAAGGGCGGCCTATGAAAGAATTACTACTTTCAATAAGTACACTTAAACGGCTAATTGGGAATAGAAAAACTGTAAAAAGCCCTCTGAGAAAGCCCCCCTCTAACCTTTGATAGTAAGCTTTTCTGTAGTCTGCCTGTTGATGTATTTTCCGTTTGAACTGTGCACAACATGAAGAGACGGAACACTGGCGGCTTGTCACAATGCCCCCCGATGACATCACAATAGCGCTGCTGCCTAGAAAACAAGCTGCGCAGAAGAAGTTGTTCTTTGGGTGGGAGGGTGGGCTAGTGGAAGGAGGGGGCAATCTCTTTTTTTCCCGGGTGGTAGGGGGATGACAGGAGAAGGGAAGCGGGTGGTGAGAAAGGTACAGAGGGCAGGGTTTGGGGGCTGGGAAGGAAAGGGAAAAGATTAGGGTTTGGGGATGATGAAAGGGCTTTCTACGGGTAAGGATGGCAAAGGGTGGCAGTGACGGAAAGTCAGGCAACCTGTCCTGTCCGTCTTTTTGTATCGTGAATTGGAAAGACTGCAAGGGGGAGGGGAGTTGCTTGCGCCCTAAAGGAGGAGTTATTCAGATTCATTGCAGTGGGCGGCGGCTGCAAAACGCACCATTCTTCTTGTTTTGGCTCTGCAAAGCAGCCTTTTCAAGGGTTGGCTTGGGTGACAAAATGTCTTGTGTAGGCGTGGGTTTGTCTCCCTCTCGCTCTCTCTCCCCAAGATGTGTCCGGCATAGGCCAGGGTGCCACTCGAGGCCCAAACCAATTCTGGTTATCGCTTCTCGGCCTTTTGGCTAAGATCAAGTGTAGTATCTGTTCTTATCAGTTTAATATCTGATACGTCCCCTATCTGGGGACCATATATTAAATGGATTTTTAGAACAGGGAGATGGAAAAAGAGCTTGCTCTGTCCACTCCACGCATTGACCTGGTATTGCAGTACCTCCAGGAACGGTGCACCCCTTCTTAACCCAGTTTCCAAAAGCAGAACTCAATTCACCTGATTCATATTAGCCCGATTTAATGAATTGGAAGAAAGCATACGTCTTCATATGCACCTCAATTTGGCCCATTCACTTTTCACACTTCCTCCTTTTGTTTTTTATCTTTCACACTTTTGACTTTCTTTATTCATCCAAATAGCAAACTCATCACCACTCAACCTGACCAACTCGGCTATGTCCCCGTGCTGCAGTTCTCTGTCTTATCTAGATCATTTGCAATTGAATGGAATAGATCCCTTTTGGACAAAGTGGATTCACCTGCTGCTGCAGTGACCACAGGTGTGATAACATCTAGAATTGGCATCTGGTGCGATCTCTCCGCTTCCACTCCAAAGAAAGTTACCTGTTTATTCCTATCATGCATTGGTTTTTGGGGTTTTCTTTGAGTAATGATGATCTCTTTAGTAGTCTGTTGGCGCCCTCTCCTGGAGGAATAGTTTGCTTGCTCTTGGACATTCTAAAAGAGAGGTCATGATAGACATTGAGCTTCTGAGCTCAATTGGGGACAGTCATGGGTGATGAATGTTTGCAACCTACTGCGAAGCCTCATACCGCAATATAAGGAACGTCAAATACTAAGAAAGGGCGGCCTATGAAAGAATTACTACTTTCAATAAGTACACTTAAACGGCTAATTGGGAATAGAAAAACTGTAAAAAGCCCTCTGAGAAAGCCCCCCTCTAACCTTTGATAGTAAGCTTTTCTGTAGTCTGCCTGTTGATGTATTTTCCGTTTGAACTGTGCACAACATGAAGAGACGGAACACTGGCGGCTTGTCACAATGCCCCCCGATGACATCACAATAGCGCTGCTGCCTAGAAAACAAGCTGCGCAGAAGAAGTTGTTCTTTGGGTGGGAGGGTGGGCTAGTGGAAGGAGGGGGCAATCTCTTTTTTTCCCGGGTGGTAGGGGGATGACAGGAGAAGGGAAGCGGGTGGTGAGAAAGGTACAGAGGGCAGGGTTTGGGGGCTGGGAAGGAAAGGGAAAAGATTAGGGTTTGGGGATGATGAAAGGGCTTTCTACGGGTAAGGATGGCAAAGGGTGGCAGTGACGGAAAGTCAGGCAACCTGTCCTGTCCGTCTTTTTGTATCGTGAATTGGAAAGACTGCAAGGGGGAGGGGAGTTGCTTGCGCCCTAAAGGAGGAGTTATTCAGATTCATTGCAGTGGGCGGCGGCTGCAAAACGCACCATTCTTCTTGTTTTGGCTCTGCAAAGCAGCCTTTTCAAGGGTTGGCTTGGGTGACAAAATGTCTTGTGTAGGCGTGGGTTTGTCTCCCTCTCGCTCTCTCTCCCCAAGATGTGTCCGGCATAGGCCAGGGTGCCACTCGAGGCCCAAACCAATTCTGGTTATCGCTTCTCGGCCTTTTGGCTAAGATCAAGTGTAGTATCTGTTCTTATCAGTTTAATATCTGATACGTCCCCTATCTGGGGACCATATATTAAATGGATTTTTAGAACAGGGAGATGGAAAAAGAGCTTGCTCTGTCCACTCCACGCATTGACCTGGTATTGCAGTACCTCCAGGAACGGTGCACCCCTTCTTAACCCAGTTTCCAAAAGCAGAACTCAATTCACCTGATTCATATTAGCCCGATTTAATGAATTGGAAGAAAGCATACGTCTTCATATGCACCTCAATTTGGCCCATTCACTTTTCACACTTCCTCCTTTTGTTTTTTATCTTTCACACTTTTGACTTTCTTTATTCATCCAAATAGCAAACTCATCACCACTCAACCTGACCAACTCGGCTATGTCCCCGTGCTGCAGTTCTCTGTCTTATCTAGATCATTTGCAATTGAATGGAATAGATCCCTTTTGGACAAAGTGGATTCACCTGCTGCTGCAGTGACCACAGGTGTGATAACATCTAGAATTGGCATCTGGTGCGATCTCTCCGCTTCCACTCCAAAGAAAGTTACCTGTTTATTCCTATCATGCATTGGTTTTTGGGGTTTTCTTTGAGTAATGATGATCTCTTTAGTAGTCTGTTGGCGCCCTCTCCTGGAGGAATAGTTTGCTTGCTCTTGGACATTCTAAAAGAGAGGTCATGATAGACATTGAGCTTCTGAGCTCAATTGGGGACAGTCATGGGTGATGAATGTTTGCAACCTACTGCGAAGCCTCATACCGCAATATAAGGAACGTCAAATACTAAGAAAGGGCGGCCTATGAAAGAATTACTACTTTCAATAAGTACACTTAAACGGCTAATTGGGAATAGAAAAACTGTAAAAAGCCCTCTGAGAAAGCCCCCCTCTAACCTTTGATAGTAAGCTTTTCTGTAGTCTGCCTGTTGATGTATTTTCCGTTTGAACTGTGCACAACATGAAGAGACGGAACACTGGCGGCTTGTCACAATGCCCCCCGATGACATCACAATAGCGCTGCTGCCTAGAAAACAAGCTGCGCAGAAGAAGTTGTTCTTTGGGTGGGAGGGTGGGCTAGTGGAAGGAGGGGGCAATCTCTTTTTTTCCCGGGTGGTAGGGGGATGACAGGAGAAGGGAAGCGGGTGGTGAGAAAGGTACAGAGGGCAGGGTTTGGGGGCTGGGAAGGAAAGGGAAAAGATTAGGGTTTGGGGATGATGAAAGGGCTTTCTACGGGTAAGGATGGCAAAGGGTGGCAGTGACGGAAAGTCAGGCAACCTGTCCTGTCCGTCTTTTTGTATCGTGAATTGGAAAGACTGCAAGGGGGAGGGGAGTTGCTTGCGCCCTAAAGGAGGAGTTATTCAGATTCATTGCAGTGGGCGGCGGCTGCAAAACGCACCATTCTTCTTGTTTTGGCTCTGCAAAGCAGCCTTTTCAAGGGTTGGCTTGGGTGACAAAATGTCTTGTGTAGGCGTGGGTTTGTCTCCCTCTCGCTCTCTCTCCCCAAGATGTGTCCGGCATAGGCCAGGGTGCCACTCGAGGCCCAAACCAATTCTGGTTATCGCTTCTCGGCCTTTTGGCTAAGATCAAGTGTAGTATCTGTTCTTATCAGTTTAATATCTGATACGTCCCCTATCTGGGGACCATATATTAAATGGATTTTTAGAACAGGGAGATGGAAAAAGAGCTTGCTCTGTCCACTCCACGCATTGACCTGGTATTGCAGTACCTCCAGGAACGGTGCACCCCTTCTTAACCCAGTTTCCAAAAGCAGAACTCAATTCACCTGATTCATATTAGCCCGATTTAATGAATTGGAAGAAAGCATACGTCTTCATATGCACCTCAATTTGGCCCATTCACTTTTCACACTTCCTCCTTTTGTTTTTTATCTTTCACACTTTTGACTTTCTTTATTCATCCAAATAGCAAACTCATCACCACTCAACCTGACCAACTCGGCTATGTCCCCGTGCTGCAGTTCTCTGTCTTATCTAGATCATTTGCAATTGAATGGAATAGATCCCTTTTGGACAAAGTGGATTCACCTGCTGCTGCAGTGACCACAGGTGTGATAACATCTAGAATTGGCATCTGGTGCGATCTCTCCGCTTCCACTCCAAAGAAAGTTACCTGTTTATTCCTATCATGCATTGGTTTTTGGGGTTTTCTTTGAGTAATGATGATCTCTTTAGTAGTCTGTTGGCGCCCTCTCCTGGAGGAATAGTTTGCTTGCTCTTGGACATTCTAAAAGAGAGGTCATGATAGACATTGAGCTTCTGAGCTCAATTGGGGACAGTCATGGGTGATGAATGTTTGCAACCTACTGCGAAGCCTCATACCGCAATATAAGGAACGTCAAATACTAAGAAAGGGCGGCCTATGAAAGAATTACTACTTTCAATAAGTACACTTAAACGGCTAATTGGGAATAGAAAAACTGTAAAAAGCCCTCTGAGAAAGCCCCCCTCTAACCTTTGATAGTAAGCTTTTCTGTAGTCTGCCTGTTGATGTATTTTCCGTTTGAACTGTGCACAACATGAAGAGACGGAACACTGGCGGCTTGTCACAATGCCCCCCGATGACATCACAATAGCGCTGCTGCCTAGAAAACAAGCTGCGCAGAAGAAGTTGTTCTTTGGGTGGGAGGGTGGGCTAGTGGAAGGAGGGGGCAATCTCTTTTTTTCCCGGGTGGTAGGGGGATGACAGGAGAAGGGAAGCGGGTGGTGAGAAAGGTACAGAGGGCAGGGTTTGGGGGCTGGGAAGGAAAGGGAAAAGATTAGGGTTTGGGGATGATGAAAGGGCTTTCTACGGGTAAGGATGGCAAAGGGTGGCAGTGACGGAAAGTCAGGCAACCTGTCCTGTCCGTCTTTTTGTATCGTGAATTGGAAAGACTGCAAGGGGGAGGGGAGTTGCTTGCGCCCTAAAGGAGGAGTTATTCAGATTCATTGCAGTGGGCGGCGGCTGCAAAACGCACCATTCTTCTTGTTTTGGCTCTGCAAAGCAGCCTTTTCAAGGGTTGGCTTGGGTGACAAAATGTCTTGTGTAGGCGTGGGTTTGTCTCCCTCTCGCTCTCTCTCCCCAAGATGTGTCCGGCATAGGCCAGGGTGCCACTCGAGGCCCAAACCAATTCTGGTTATCGCTTCTCGGCCTTTTGGCTAAGATCAAGTGTAGTATCTGTTCTTATCAGTTTAATATCTGATACGTCCCCTATCTGGGGACCATATATTAAATGGATTTTTAGAACAGGGAGATGGAAAAAGAGCTTGCTCTGTCCACTCCACGCATTGACCTGGTATTGCAGTACCTCCAGGAACGGTGCACCCCTTCTTAACCCAGTTTCCAAAAGCAGAACTCAATTCACCTGATTCATATTAGCCCGATTTAATGAATTGGAAGAAAGCATACGTCTTCATATGCACCTCAATTTGGCCCATTCACTTTTCACACTTCCTCCTTTTGTTTTTTATCTTTCACACTTTTGACTTTCTTTATTCATCCAAATAGCAAACTCATCACCACTCAACCTGACCAACTCGGCTATGTCCCCGTGCTGCAGTTCTCTGTCTTATCTAGATCATTTGCAATTGAATGGAATAGATCCCTTTTGGACAAAGTG
>NW_027443666.1:25000-27500 GCF_048569485.1 Anomaloglossus baeobatrachus | reverse complement strand
CAGATAATCGTCATGACGATCTCTGGCTGATGGTGGACAGGAGGGGGATGGAGACCCTTCAATAGTTCTACATGACACCTCCCCCTTTTTGAGGTAGCATGGGAGATTGATTTGCCAATCGTCTCCTAAGCCTACCTCGCTGGCATCCCCCTGCCGGGACAGCCCATCAGCGTTGCCATGCTCAACACCCTTCCTGTGTTGAATGGTAAAGTCATACTGCTGTAGTGCCAAGCTCCACCGCAGTAGCTTACCATTGTCGCCGGCCACCCGATGTAGCCAGCTGAGAGGGTTGTGGTCTGTCACTATGGTGAAGTTGCGTCCATATAGGTAGGGCTGCAGTTTCCGCAGGGCCCACACTATAGAGAGGCACTCCTTCTCCACAGTGGCGTAGGCCACTTCCCGGGATAAGAGCTTGCGGCTGAGAAACATCACCGGATGCTCTTCTCCCTTCCCATTTACCTGGCTGAGTACTGCACCAAGGCCAAACGCACTGGCATCTGTCTGAACTATGAACCGTCGGGTGAAGTCCGGAGCTTGTAGGATTGGGGAACTGGCGAGGGCAGCTTTTAGTGCCCTGAAGGACCGTTCACAGTCATCTGTCCAGGTGACTACTTGCGGTAGCTTCTTTTTGGTGAGGTCCGTCAACGGCTTAGCAAGAGCACTATAGTTAGGAACGAACTTCCTATAGTACCCTGCCGTACCCAAGAAGGACATCACCTGACTTGGGGGTAGGCCAGGAGGTGATGGCATCAACCTTCCCTGGCTCTGGTTTCAGGGTCCCCGCCACCCACTCTGTGTCCAAGGTACTGTACCTCCGTCATGCCGATCTGACACTTCCCTGGCTTTATAGTCAGACCAGCGCTTTGGATCCGCCTGAGCACCTGCTCCAGGTGCCCCAGGTGTTCCTCCCAAGTGGGACTAAAGATGGCAATGTCATCCAGGTAAGCTACTGCAAACCCTCCTAGTCCCTCGAGCAGCTGGTCGACCAATCGCTGGAAAGTGGCAGGAGCATTTCTCATGCCAAAGGGCATGACGAGGGATTCATACAGCCCGAATGGGGGTGATGAAGGCGGACCTTTCCTGTGCTTCCTTGGACATAGGAATCTGCCAGTACCCTCGACTCAGGTCCATGATGGTCAGGTACCGGGCCCCGGCTAAGCAATCCAGTAACTCATCGATGCGTGGCATTGGGTACGCATCGGGTGCTGTGATTGCATTTAGCCTCCTGTAGTCCACACAAAACCGGGTTGTCCGGTCCTTTTTGGGAACCAAGACTACAGGCGAGGCCCATGCACTTTTGGACCTCTGGATCACTCCCAGGACTAGCATTTCATCGATCTCCCTTTTTATGTCCTTTTGTACCTCTAGAGAGACACGGTATGGGGGTTGACGAACTGGGGAATGACTCCCGGTGTCCACCTGGTGGGTGGCTAGGGATGTCTTCCCTGGGACATTTGTGAAGGTCATCAGGTAGGGCCGGAATACCTCCCGCAGCTGGGACCTTTGGCCCAGGGATAGCTGTGGGGTTGAATGTCGCCTCCTCGATAGACCCTCCATCCCGGGCCGAGAGCGAGCAAGTCCACCAAGACTTCACTTTCGCCTTCCTCGGGTAGACTACACACAGGAAGGGCAAAGGCTTCCCTGTCATGATGAGCTTTCATCATGTTGACATGGAAGACCTTTTGCCTCTTCCTGGCAATGGTCGATGGTGACCACATAGTTTACGTCATTGAGGCGCTGATGCACCAGGTATGGACCCTCCCAGGCCGCCTGAAGCTTGTTCTGGGTCATTGGGACTAGGACCCACACCTTCTGACCCACTTCGTACACCCGCTCTCGAGCGTGTTGGTCGTACCATCGCTTCTGGCTGGCCTGGGCTTGCGCCATATTCTCATGCACCATCTGCGTCATTGACTGCATTTTGTCACGGAGCCGAATGACATACTCCACAACGGACACTTCTGGGGAATTCAGTTCCTCTTCCCAGGATTCCCTTACCAGACCAAGAGGCCCCCCGGACTCGTCTGCCATACAGGAGCTCGAAGGGGGAAAACCCCGTTGAGGCCTGTGGTACCTCTCTGTAGGCAAACAGCAGGTGTGAGAGATACCGCTCCCAGTCGCGTCCATGTGACTCAACCAGCATCTTAAGCATCTGCTTAAGTGTACCATTAAATCGCTCACACAAACCATTGGTCTGTGGGTGATAAGCGCTTGATATCAGATGCCGCACCTGCATTTTCTTACAGAGAGCCTCCATTAGACGAGACATGAACTGAGTCCCCTGGTCGGTAAGCATCTCCCTGGGAAATCCTACTCGGGAGAATATGGTCAAGAGGGCATCTGCCACCTTATCGGCTCTAACTGAGGACAGAGCCACTGCCTCCGGATACCGGGTAGCATAGTCTACCACAGTAAGGACGAACCGTTTTCCAGAGCTGCTGGGGACGGCCAGAGGCCCGACAATGTCCACAGCGACCCTCTGGAAAGGCTCCTCTATCAC
>NW_027443666.1:12500-17500 GCF_048569485.1 Anomaloglossus baeobatrachus | reverse complement strand
AACAAATCAGTGAACAGCTGCGGATTTCTGAGGGACTTCCCGGCTGTTCGTGACAAATTGGTGGGCAAGCGGTGGGATATATAAAGCATTAGTGATCTGGTTTGAGCAATCATCCCTTTCACCTAAAAACTTGCAAAAGTTTTGAGGATTGAACTCAGTGTTTAAATATACCTGGAACAATACTGTACGTGTAGCAGTTACCCCCTCCCCTTCTCTCTTGTTTTCTATCCTATCTTTTATTTGGCAATTATGGATGCTGTGTCAGAAGCCTGGTACAATCAGCAGAAGAAGGAAGTTCTTGCTGCACTCTGCAGATCCAAGTTGATTGATGGCCATGGCAAAACGAGGCAAGACCTCATTAAAGAACTTTTACAATGGGACGCAGAGCACGTTCATTCCCCCAGTGCTGGAGAAGAGGAGGCAAGCCAAGCCCAGGATAGTGCTTCTGCAGAGTCCCCACCATCAACTGCAAGCCAGAGCAGTGACCGGGGCAACATGGACTCTTTCCTGAAGATGGCTCTACAACAATTCGCTGCAGATGACCGGCAGGGACGGCTAAGCCTCATTCAGCAATATCGAGAGGCTGAGAGAGCCGAGCGAGAGGCTGAGAGAGCCGAGCGCCAGGCTCAGGCCGAGCGAGAGGCTGAGAGAGCCGAGCGAGAGAGCGCCAAGCCCAGAGAGACCATGAATTGAATATCCTCAAAGCCCGGCAGCAGACATCTTCCTCACTAAACGGTGAGTCCAATAATGCCAGCAGCTTTAAGCCCCGACCGGAGCACTTTCTTGTGATGGAAAAGGACGGGGATTTGGACACCTTTCTGATGGGGATTTGAAAAGACTTGCTTGCAGTACCAGTTGCCCTCAACACAATGGGCACAATACTTAACCCCAGGGCTGCGAGGCAAGGCCCTGGACGCGTTTGCCAGTCTCCCTCAAGAGCAGAGTGGAGACTATGGGGCCATAAAGCAGGCCCTAGTACGGAAGTATCAGCTGACTCCGGAGGTGTACCGAAAAAAATTCCGGACCCTCCAGCTCGGACCTCATGACAGCTACAGCGATTTGGAGGGTGGGCTCCAGCGCACCTTTGACCAGTGGATCCAAGGACTGTCCGTTACAACCTTTGAGGAGTTAAAGGACCTCATGGTGAAGGACCAACTCCTACATGTCTGTCCTGTGGAGGTTCGACAGTTTGTTATGGACCGAGAGCCCAAGGAGGCCTCAAAAGCAGCCCAGATTGCCGACGCCTATGTGGCCAACCGTGCATCGGAGGTGCGGAAGCCGTCCACCACTAGCTGGAAAGGGGGTAAGATGACAACTACAACCACCCCTGCCCCTACCAGCCGACCTCCCCGTAGGTCCTGTTTCATCCACCAGTGCCCGGCCCACCTCTGACACTCGCAGGTGTTTTTCCTGCAACCTGCCTGGACACCTCAGCTCTGGTTGCCCAGAGAGGCAGAAGAGGAACCCCACATCCAAGGCCCAAGGGCCCACTGGAACTGTCCTTTTGGCAAGGAAGGCGGGGTGGTAGGGCCTGCGAAAACCTACACCCCGTCACCGTAGGCGGAACCCCCACTGTGGGGCTCAAGGACACTGGGGCCGACAGAACACTGGTCCGCCCTGAACTGGTACCCCCTAAAACTTTATCCGGGGAAAACTCCTGACTGTCGCCTTGGCGGGGGGTGTCCACCACTCCTTCCCAATGGCCCTGATTCCCCTCGACTGGGGTGCTGGGAGAGGGTGGAGGGAAGTGGGGGGTGGATGAACATCTACCAACCAATGTTTTATTGGGGACTGATCTGGGGCGATTAGTTGCACAATTTCTCCCTGATGATCCTCCCGAATCCAAAAAGTCATGTGATACAAATGTTGTTGATCAGTCATGTGATGCAAATGTTGTTAAATCATGTGATGCAAATGTTGTTGATAAGTCATGCGACCCGAATGCGGATATCCAGAACGTGATTACAAATGTTGTGCATGGTAATAAAGTGGAGGTTTGTACAGGGGAACTCAGCCATGCCACGCGGCAGGGTGACGTGGCTGAGGACAACCCCAAGGTAGCAAGTGTCTGTGCTGACAGAGATGGAGGCAGACATGAGAACCACGAGGACAGTGGTCGAATGCAGCTGAGCAGTGTCACAGCGGACAGTGACACAGCCAGTAGTACCTGTCAGGCTGATGGGGAAGAGTGGTTATTCCCCGGGGAGACAGCCTTCATCGGTGCTGTCACCCGCAGTCAGAGTGCCCAGAACGCAAATGAAACCTTGCCTGCTGACACCTCTTCACCCAGAGGGATAACGGAACTGGTTACGGACCCAGAGCAGGTCCCAGAGGGTCCTGGTGAGGTTGGAACCTTAACGTCACTTTTGGCTGCTTCTAGCCAAGAGTTTCAGGTGGCTCTACGAACTGATGCCAGTCTAAAGACGTTAAGGGACCTCGCAGAGAAGCCCTCTTCCGAGACCGATAAGGAGAGGGTATTCTGGGACCAGGGAAAGTTGTACCGGGAGACAATTCCCTGTAACCCCCAACAAGAGTGGCTGAAGGAAAAACAGCTGGTGGTGCCTCACCGCTTTAGGAGTGAGTTGCTGCGGATTGCTGAGATCCCACTCGCCGGACACTTGGGGGTTAGCAAAACCAAGGCCCGGCTGTCTCACCACTTCTATTGGCCCAAAATGGGGACAGATGTTGCCAACTACTGCCGCTCCTGCATCACATGTCAAAGAGTGGGAAAGTCAGGGCCTGCTCCAAAGCTCCCCTGATCTCTTTGCCGGTGATAGAGGAGCCTTTCCAGAGGGTCGCTGTGGACATTGTCGGGCCTCTGGCCGTCCCCAGCAGCTCTGGAAAACGGTTCGTCCTTACTGTGGTAGACTATGCTACCCGGTATCCGGAGGCAGTGGCTCTGTCCTCAGTTAGAGCCGATAAGGTGGCAGATGCCCTCTTGACCATATTCTCCCCGAGTAGGATTTCCCAGGGAGATGCTTACCGACCAGGGGACTCAGTTCATGTCTCGTCTAATGGAGGCTCTCTGTAAGAAAATGCAGGTGCGGCATCTGATATCAAGCGCTTATCACCCACAGACCAATGGTTTGTGTGAGCGATTTAATGGTACACTTAAGCAGATGCTTAAGATGCTGGTTGAGTCACATGGACGCGACTGGGAGCGGTATCTCTCACACCTGCTGTTTGCCTACAGAGAGGTACCACAGGCCTCAACGGGGTTTTCCCCCTTCGAGCTCCTGTATGGCAGACGAGTCCGGGGGCCTCTTGGTCTGGTAAGGGAATCCTGGGAAGAGGAACTGAATTCCCCAGAAGTGTCCGTTGTGGAGTATGTCATTCGGCTCCGTGACAAGATGCAGTCAATGACGCAGATGGTGCATGAGAATATGGCGCAAGCCCAGGCCAGCCAGAAGCGATGGTACGACCAACACGCTCGAGAGCGGGTGTATGAAGTGGGTCAGAAGGTGTGGGTCCTGGTCCCAATGACCCAGAACAAGCTTCAGGCGGCCTGGGAGGGTCCATACCTGGTGCATCAGCGCCTCAATGACGTAAACTATGTGGTCACCATCGACCATGCCAGGAAGAGGCAAAAGGTCTTCCATGTCAACATGATGAAAGCTCATCATGACAGGGAAGCCTTTGCTCTTCCTGTGTGTAGTCTTCCCGAGGAAGGCGAAAGTGAAGTCTTGGTGGACTTGCTCGCCTCAGCCCGGGATGGAGGGTCTATCGAGGAGGCGGCATTCAACCCACAGCTATCCTTGGACCAAAAGTCCCAGCTGCGGGAGGTATTCCGGCCCTACCTGATGACCTTCACGAATGTCCCAGGGAAGACATCCCTAGCCACCCACCAGGTGGACACAGGGAGTCATTCCCCAGTTCGTCAACCCCCCATACCGTGTCTCCCCTAGAGGTACAAAAGGACATAAAAAGGGAGATCGATGAAATGCTAGTCCTGGGAGTGATCCAGAGGTCCAAAAGTGCATGGGCCTCGCCTGTAGTCTTGGTTCCCAAAAAGGACCGGACAACCCGGTTTTGTGTGGACTACAGGAGGCTAAATGCAATCACAGCACCCGATGCGTACCCAATGCCACGCATCGACGAGTTACTGGATTGCTTAGCCGGGGCCCAGTACCTGACCATCATGGACCTGAGTCGAGGGTACTGGCAGATTCCTATGTCCAAGGAAGCACAGGAAAGGTCCGCCTTCATCACCCCATTCGGGCTGTATGAATCCCTTGTCATGCCCTTTGGCATGAGAAATGCTCCTGCCACTTTTCCAGCGATTGGTCGACCAGCTGCTCGAGGGACTAGGAGGGTTTTGCAGTAGCTTACCTGGATGACATTGCCATCTTTAGTCCCACTTGGGAGGAACACCTGGGGCACCTGGAACAGGTGCTCAGGCGGATCCAAAGCGCTGGTCTGACTATAAAGCCAGGGAAGTGTCAGATCGGCATGACTGAGGTACAGTACCTTGGACACAGAGTGGGTGGCGGGACCCTGAAACCAGAGCCAGGGAAGGTTGATGCCATCACCTCCTGGCCTACCCCCAAGTCAAAGAAGCAGGTGATGTCCTTCTTGGGTACGGCAGGGTACTATAGGAAGTTCGTTCCTAACTATAGTGCTCTTGCTAAGCCGTTGACGGACCTCACCAAAAAGAAGCTACCGCAAGTAGTCACCTGGACAGATGACTGTGAACGGTCCTTCAGGGCACTAAAAGCTGCCCTCGCCAGTTCCCCAATCCTACAAGCTCCGGACTTCACCCGACGGTTCATAGTTCAGACAGATGCCAGTGCGTTTGGCCTTGGTGCAGTACTCAGCCAGGTAAATGGGAAGGGAGAAGAGCATCCGGTGATGTTTCTCAGCCGCAAGCTCTTATCCCGGAAGTGGCCTACGCCACTGTGGAGAAGGAGTGCCTCTCTATAGTGTGGGCCCTGCGGAAACTGCAGCCCTACCTATATGGACGCAACTTCACCATAGTGACAGACCACAACCCTCTCAGCTGG